>NW_026006383.1:144715-160686 GCF_001458135.2 Marmota marmota marmota
TCCTTGACGTGGACCTCAAGGAGAGCATGTCCTATTGCATGCGGGTTAGACGCGTCCACGCCCCGCCCCACGAAAAAAGGCGTCGGCTGATATGGTTTTGGATCTGGGGAAGGGCCCTCCTTAAGACTGAGCCATACTATGCAGCCACTTCTGCACAGTGGGATAGGACCTCTACTCTCGCCTGTATTGTTTTCAGAAAACAGAAAGGGGGAACTGTGGTGAGCCGCTTCTGCCGTTTATGCAAATTATGGTCGCCATTACAAGATGGCGCTGGCTCCGCTGTGGTCTGTGACAAACAACTCCTTATTTGGGAGAGTTGGCGCATGACTTTTCATCACCCTATGAGAAAGCTCCACGTGGCTGCTTTGCATTGGGGCTTGAGATGCTTTATTAAGGCTGGGAGGGGCATCCGAGAGGGAGAAGAAGAACTATCAAGGGCCTGAAATAAACTACTGAAAGAAGATTCCTGAGTGTTGCGTCTTCCTTGCGGGCAAGAAGTCACGACATGATATGTAATGGTTATAAGACTATAAGTACATTAAAATAAATATAATATTGATTAACAGCAACATGATAATATATAAGCTCTCAATGATAAGTTCAAACCTACTTTAATGCATCTGTATCAATTTCATTGAAATAGTCATAGAATTGAGTTCTTGGGAATTTAATGGGTTAAGTCTGAAAATCTACTCCAGGTCGAGAAGGGATGCATAAGATTTTACTAGACAGAACAGAGCAGTAGGGCATTCATTTAAAAGTCATTACAGAGAGGTAGAAGGCCAAGAGAGGTCAGGAGCAAGTATTCCAGCATATAGTAAAGGCCTTTGCACTGAAATTAGGCAGAATATGTGTATATTGATGATCAAGATATGCGATTAGTATAGTTTTTTTTCATTCACTAGTGTACTTTTCTCCCTTTATAAATCATATTTTCCTTTTAACTATTTGAAGGTAGTGTGTGCCATGACCAATAAACATGCATTACTGATTTTGTTACAAGAAACAAGTCCAGGTACTCAAGAGACACTAGCATAAAGGTTCAGATAAACAGGCCTTAGTTCTAAGTAAGTCTTTATAGATTTTTAGTTTCAGTTTATCTTACAGGGCCTAACCTTGGAACTACATGGAGGAATGCTTATCTTGCTCATTGATCATCAGGGAAGTCCTAACATGGAATACTATGTTTGGGCACAAATTTCTGTCAGAACACTGTCAAGTGCAACTTCCTTGTTCCTTTGACAAGGAGTTATTCCCCTTGTTGGTGCAAGGTCAGCCTACATATCAGTTTCTAGACTCTTGATGTCTGGACACCCATAAGATGCTATGTTGTGAATCACCTCTGGCATATCATGACTGTTATATGTAAATTGGCACATACCCACTCTTAAAGCTATATTCTCTGTGCAATAAAGCATATGCTGTTCTCTGAAACAATCTCTGGAGAGGTTTCTCCATGCCCTCAAGCTCCCACAATAGATGTTGAAAGGGCAGGCCCTTCAGCATACTGGTTCTCAAACATTGGATAATCAGGTGATTTTGCTTGAGGGATCCCTGGCTATAAGGAAATGCAACGCTCAAAACATAAGTGGTCAGGGCAAAGGGTAATTTACCTGGCTAACATAAACATGCTCATCTACTAATTACACAACAGCATTTAAACGCCCAGGGTATAAAAGTAAAGTATGAGGAATTAGAGACTTTTTGGCAAGAATTTTTAGCTACAAATTCATGGTTTCCTTTGGAAGGAATATTCAATACCAACATCTGGAAACCAACTGGCTCTGAAAAATGCTCCTCAACAGGAGTTGCAAACATATAAACAAGCCTCTAACTTCTTTTAAGTTATTTTGTTAGCTGTTATTGGCTCACTCCGGGTGGAGAAGAGATTGCAGCAGTGTCCCACTGTTGTTTGGGAGAAACAGCTATCGCAAGAGAAGATCAGAAAGAAAACAGGGAAATCTAACAAGAACAAAAGATAGTGAGCAAGAGGAGGGTAACACAGATGTAGAAGAAAAGGGGTATCCTATGTGAGATGTTGAGATTTAAGTAGAAATGGAAAAAGAACAGGAGAAAGAATGTAGAAAGAGCAAGGAATCTCCTCTTTGGCTATAAGCTCTTATACCCTTCTTTCTCACAGATGTTGCAACAGTGCCATCTAGAGTAGTCGACTCCTTCTGCATATATTAAATCAAGCTGTATGATGTCAGAGATGGCAATTTTAGGCTTAAAATAAGACATGAAAACCAGTTCTATTATTTGTCAATATTATATATTCCAGGCCTTGGAGCCTTTCTTCAAGGTACCAGACCTCATGATTATACACTATATGGATGACATTATTTTAGCTCACCCCTTTGCACAAAGTCTAGACTCCATCTTTCAACAAGTCCAATTAACACTTAAAGAAATTGATTTAAATAGAGCTCTAGGAAAGGTTCAAAAATTAGCCCATTTTCACTTTTTGTGAATCATTTATTAACTCTTGCAGAGATCTTAGTACAGGCTCCCAACATTTACATAAAATCTCCCATTACTTTAAATGATTTACAAAAGGTTTTAGGAAACAGAAATTGGCTTACATTTCAACAGGTTCTTTGAAGGGCTCTACCTCCTCTTTCCAATGTTTGGGGAATGATCTATACTCTTTGTCTTTAAGAAGATTAACTCCTGAAGATTGCAAAGCCTTATAAGAGGTTAATAATCAGCTTGCTGATTTGCATCTTAGCCAATGGCCTGATTTGCATCTTAGCCATGACCTGACAAGGACATTATTTCTATAGTTTATACACCTCACCTATTCCCACTAGTCTTCTTTTCCAGGAATAAAGTAGCCATTTAGAATCAATGCATCTTTCTGCTGCTTTTTTTTCAAAATTACCCCCAAATTAGTATGTTTTGTCTAATGGTATTACAACTACACACTAGGACTCTTCAATTCTTTGGGCTAAAACCTGATAAATTAATCTTGCCATTAAATAAACAGAAAGTAAACCTCCATTTGAAAAATAATATCCTGTTTCAGGATTCAATTATGACTTTTCCATTGGTTTACCTCATTGCAAACCTATCCAAGATTTAATTGATAAAACAGTTCATTTTTTAAAGATAATTTGTGATAAACAAATTCCTGGAGCTGACCTTATGTTTACTGATGCCAATTATTCTGGTGGCCTATTAATTCTTATTTGTAATCTTACCATGGATGAATACAAAACCTGAACTTACAAGGAGCTACCTGCCTTAACCCAATTATTAGAGTTACAGGCAACAACTTGGGTCATTGAAGCTAAGTCACTATATCTATCTATCTATCTATATGTATATATATCTATATATATATATTTACTGATAGTGTTTATTGTGCCTAACTTATAGCCAGGTTTCCCTGTTCTATTATTAAAGGGAAACCAAAATCAGCTTTGGATATACTCCTTTTTTTCTCAAAGAGTGCTCCAAAAATGTACTAACTCACTGTTCATCACTCATATCAGAGCTCATATGTTGAACCCAGATTGCAACGCAAAGACCACTGACTCTAATTCTAAACCAAATTAAAACAAGGTTATATTGTGTTCACAAGAGAGCTTATCAGAGAACTGCCTCACCCAAGAGTAGGACCAGAGGATAGTGCCTGGTCTAAGAGCAGGGAAGTTTTTATAACATAAAAAGTTACAAAGATAGATGTCTAGGCAGCTTACAGCTGACAGGGTCCTGGGAAGCATAATACAAAGGCAGATAGCAGGTTAATGATCCACATGTTTTAACATCTCAAGGTAGGGAGTAAACTCAGATTTCACCATCAGAATTAATGAGGAGCAGCTGAGATTTTTAGGAAGGGTTGTTATCTGGTCAGGGAGAGCCAAGCATAAGTAAGTTCAAAGCTTGGGCAGGAGTTCCAAGGAAGTTTAAAACACCAAAGTTTGATCAGGCCAAATAGAAAAATTAGTATTTTACACTAAAACAGAAATGATCTTTTCATGACCTTGTGACAGATGGCTCCCAGTCTTAAGATGGTATTAGGCTGGATTCATCACATACTGTTTTACTTGGAGTTCTCTCAAAGTTTAATAATTTAACAGATCAAGCCATGTTAAGTGTATATGGCACTGATTGGGAATCTGCAAGAGTTACATGCTCTATTCCATCATTCAGTCCACTCCATCAAACAGTTGTTTCCTACACTCAGTATCCTACAAACTAAACATATAGTGAAAACTTGTAAAAGTTATGCTTCTCTTTTTGGGGGAGGGGGCTGACAAACTCAAGGAGTCATTTCATGGGGTTTAAAGGCATTGTCTTTATGGAGATTGTTGTCATACACATACCCTTGTTTGGTAAATTAAACTATTTATATGTCACAATTGACACATCTTCTGGACTACTTACAGCTACTCCTATGGCTCAGGAAAAAAATAATCATGTCATTCAACATATGATCAAATGCATTGTGCAAAATGTTTTCCACATAATGTCACAACACACAATGCCTCAGCTTATAATTTCAAAATATTTGCTGTATTCTGTGCACAATGGAACATTAAATATTTTCCTGGAATTCCTTATAACCCTCAAGGACAAGCCATTGTGGAGACAGCCCATCAAAATTTTATGGCTCAAATCACAAAAATTAGAGATGGAATCCCTTGCTAACTGATGCAATTCCTCATATGTTAACCAATATGGCTTTATTTACCTTTTATTTTTTGAAATTTGATGATGTTAACCATAACTCAATACAGAAATATTAGGAGCCATTAACAAGCCCCTCAAGTTACCATAAGTGATCTGGAAATATCCTCAAAAACAACAATGGCAACCACCAGCCCCTGTATTAACCCTAGTGAAAGCCTTTGCTTGTGTTTTTCCAGAATATGTAGACCAATCTGAATCCCAGCAAGACTTGTGCAACACTTGATGGCTGATTCCCTGGTTGCAGCAACTGACTCTCAAGATGAGAAAGCATCATCAATGACAATGAACCACAACATCTAAATACCTGTGGTGATGTCAACGTGTTGGTCAAGCAATTTGAACAGATGGGAGAAATTCACATCAAAATGTCTCCCAGCCTTCAATATTCTTAATTTATTCTTTAGCTACTTTAATCATTAATAGTATACAGACTATTTCTTTGTGGACATTCATGGCTCATGCTCCTTTCCTTATAGGTGTAGAAAGGGATGGAACATTTTCTCAAATTTTTAGCAATAATTCTCAACTGTTTGCAGATATTTCTCATCCAATTGGTTTCTCCAAAGTACCCTGGAACTTCTCCATTCCCTTGCCAGACAGAGCTGTTGTTGTTGTTTTGTTTGTTTGTTTGTTTAAATTTATTTAAAATAAAAGATGACAGCAGAATGCATTAAAATTTTTATTACACATATATACCACAATTTTTCATATCTCTGTTCTTACATAAAGTATTATGAAAACAAATTTGTGTCTTCATACATGTATTTTGGATAATGACGTCTATCACATTCCATCATTCTTGCTAATTTTCTGTCTCCTCCCCTTCCCTCTCACCCCTCTGTTCTATTTAGAATTCATCTGTTCCTCCCAAGCTCCCCCTCCCTACCCCACTATGAGTCAGCCTCCTTATATCAGAGAAAACATTAACCAATTGTTTTTTGGGAATTGGCTAACTTCACTTAGCATTATCTGTTCCAATGCCATCCATATACCTTCCAATGCCATGATTTTATTGACTTTTATTGCTGAGTAAAATTCCATTGTGTATATAAGCCACGTTTTTTTTTTTATCCATTCACCCACTGAAGGGCATCTAGGTTGGCTCCACAGTTTAACTATTGTGAATTGTGTTGCTATAAACTTCGATGTGGCTGTGTCCCTGAAGTATGCTCTTTTTAAGTTCTTTGTGTATAGACCAAGGAGAAGGAGAGGTGGATCACATGGTGGTTTCATTCCCAACTTTTCAAGGAATCTCCATACTATTTGCCATATGGGCTGCAGCAATTTGTAGTCCTACCAGGAATGGATGAGTACATTTTTCCCCACATCCCCATCAACACTTATTGTTGTTTGTCTTCACAATACTTGCCATATGACTAAAGTGAAATAATATCTTAGAGTAGTTTTGATTTGCAGTTCTCAAATTGCTAGAGATGATGAGCATTATATATTTGTTGATTGATTGTGTATCCTCTTCTTATATGTACCTGTTCCAGTTCTTAGTCCATGTGTTGATTGGGTTATTTGGGTTTTTCTTGCTGCTTAGCATTTTGATTTCTTTATATGCCCTAGAGATTAGTGTTGTATCTGATATGTGAGGGTTAAAATGGTGTAGGCTTTCTGTTCACTTCACAGATTATTTCTTTTGCTGAGAAAGTTAAAGTCAACAATTAAATGACTTAACATTACATCTCAAAGCCCTAGAAAAACAAAATCAAACTTTTTAGTTTGATTCCATCCCATTTATTGATTTGTGATTTTAATTCTTGGGCTGTAGGAGTCTTATTAATAAAGTTGGGGCCTAATCCCACATGAAGAATATCAAGACCTACTTTTTCTTTTATTAGACATAGAGTCTCTGGTTTAATTCCTTGGTACTTGTTCCATTTGGAGATAAGTTTGGTGCATGGTGAGAGATAGCTCTTTATTTTTATTTAGTTTTTGCTCATAACAACATAATACAACAAATAAGCTCTGCTTTTGAGATTCAAAAAAAATCAATAAAAAATTACATGTGGCCATCTTGGTTCTCCTGCAACAAAATAACTTTAAAGAAGAACAAATCAACACTGGCCTAGTGGTCCCAGGCTCACAGCAGTTTTATTCCACCCTACCCTCGTGGGGAAGACACCAACCAGAGCCTAGCCTCTGGTGCAGAACCACCCCTTCTGACCAGCAGAGTATTGTGGAAGCCAGATTTCAGCCCAGACCACCTATAGCCACCTGACTCCCAAGAGAAGTCAAGCCCAGTGGCCCATATTTACCTGTCATGTTTCTCATAATAAAAACACTAAGGGTAACTCCAGGGCAACTGGGAAGTATGAAATAACCACACAAGAGACAGAGATACCTTTTTGGGGGAGTCCTGTGATGCCTCCTCTGACATTAAGTGTCTGGAGAGATAGTGAGTGCATACTGAACCTTTTTGTTGAGGAGAATCCATTCAAATGAGGCAAAGGATCTGGTTTCAGGGATTGAATCTATCTTTCTGAAGTCTGCTGTCAGCAGGTTGGCTGACATCTAAGAAGGCCATACCCAAAACCAGAGCAAGAGAAATGGACACACAAAGGGCATTTCCATGGAACATTCTACCCCAAACAGAGAAAAGGGGTAATATCACAAAAGAACAGGTGAGCATAGCTCAATCCGTGGGGTGACATGTCTATCTCTGAAGATGCATTCTCAACCTCCAGGACTGGGGTAATGTCCAGGTCACTTCATAATGTAGTGATGGTGAGAGCCTCTCTGCTCCAGGTAGGAGAATGTGAAACATTCAAACTGGCTGCCCACATTTACCGACACCAACTTATGCAGGACCCAGATTCAGTACGCAGAAGCATTCATTGAGGGACACCAGTAGAGTCTGGAAGCCCAACATCGAGGCAAGGTACAGACAATCTGCATAGGTACTACAAGAATATTGGAAAAAATGTAATATCTCAGATCCACACTGCAATAAAGACACGAACACAACTTGAAAAAATAATGGAGGAAAGTGCCCCAAACAAACAAGGACACTATAATAACAGAACCCATGTACAGTGAAGTTGATGAAATGTCAGAGAAGGAGTTCAAAATGCTATAATTAAAATGATCTGTGAATTTATAAATTACCTAAAGGAGCAAATACAGGCAGAAATTGATCACTTCAACAATAAGATAAGAATGAAAATACAGGTAGCACAAGATTACTTTAAGAGAGAGATAGAGACTCTGGAAAACAATAGTCAGAAATCCTTGAAATGAAGGATAAAGTCTAATAAAAATTTTAATAGACAGCATAACCAATAGACTATATCACTTGGAAGAAAGAATCTCAGATAATGGAGACAAAGTATACAATCTAGAAAATAAATTTGATCACACAGTGAAGATAGTTAGATGCTGAGAGCCATAGCCACGTAGGAATGATGCATGGCATTGTTGGTTGAAAGGTGATGCCAGCAAGCCATTGAGATGATAATGATTATGTTAAGATGTGCATTCAATTGGAGATTAGACCACTGCTGAGTTCCCATTGGTTGGGGAAGTGCAGTAGGAGGGAATTCCGGAGGAGGGATTTCCTGTTGGTGTAGTGTGTCCTGGGAGAAGGCCACGCGCTTGGCATTCGTGGGAGTTTTGGAAATAAAGTTTGTTCCTGCTTGAGTAGCTCATGATTTTGTGCCCAGCCAGACTGCGGCAGTTAGACATCATGAACAGAACATTCAAGAATAATGGGACAGCATCAAAAGACCAAATTTAAGAGTTATTGGGATAGAGGAAGGCACAGAGTTTCAAACCACAGGAATGCACAATATCTTCAATGAGATAATATCAGATAAATTTTCAAGCATGAAGAATGAATTGGAAAACCGAATACGAGAGGCTTCCAGGACACCAAATGTACAAAATTACAACAGAACTACATCAACACACACTACAATGAAAATGCCCAGAATATCAAATAAAAATATAATTTTTAAAGTCACAAAAGAGAGAAATCAAATCAAATATAGGGGGAGACCAATTCAAATCTCTGCAGATTTTTCAACCAAGCCTTCAAAGCCAGGAGACTGTGGAACAACATATACCAAGCTGTGAAAGAAAATTAATGCCAATGAGGAATCTTATATCCAGCAAAACTAAGCTTTAGATTTGATGATGAAATAAAAAACTTTCATGAAAAACAAAAGTTAAAATATTTACAGTTAGAAAGCCTGAACTACAGAAATCCTCAGCAAAATAATTCCAAGAAGAAGAAATGAAAAACAATGATGAAAATCAGCAGAGGGACGGATTACACCAAAGTAAAATCTACTAAGAAGAGAAACCAAATCACATTAAATATCAAAAATAAACAAAAATATCTGGGAACACAAGTCATGCCTCAATAATCATGCTGAATGATAATGGCCTAAACTCACCAATCAAAAGACATAGACTAGCAGATTGGATTAAAAAAAGACCAACAATATGCTGCCTACAAGAGACTCACCTCATAGAAAAAGATATCCACAAACTGAAGGTGAAGAGTGGGGGGGAATTGTACCACTCACATGGACTGTGGAAGCAAGCAGAAGTTTCCATCTTCATATCAAATAAAGTAGACTTCAAACTAAAGTCAATCAAAAAGGATAAAGAAGGACACTACCTTCTACTCAAGGGAACCATACACCAACATGACT
This sequence comes from Marmota marmota marmota, assembly GCF_001458135.2. Classification (NCBI taxonomy): domain Eukaryota; kingdom Metazoa; phylum Chordata; class Mammalia; order Rodentia; family Sciuridae; genus Marmota; species Marmota marmota. The sequence continues at coordinate 154,075 of NW_026006383.1, forward strand.
TAACAATTATAAATATATATATATATATATACCCAAAACAATGAAGCATCTACATTCATCAAACTCTTATCAAATTCAAGAGTCAAATAGACCACAACACAATAATTTTGGGTGACTTTGACACTTCATTTTCTTCACTAGGAAGACCTTCAAAATAGATGCTGAGCAAAGAAACTATAGAACTCAATAATATAATAAATAACATAGACTTAACTGAAACATATAGACTAATTTATCCTCCAATGAGAGAATATACTTTCTTCTCAGCAGCACATAGATCCTTCTCTACAATAGACCATATACTATGCCACAAAGCAACCCTTAGCAAATATAAAAATGTAGAGCTACTACCCTGCATTACATCAAATAATAATGGAATGAAATAAGAAATCAATGATAAAATAATAAAATCCATCCCAACCCCTGGAGACTAAATAATATTCTAATGAATGGACAATGGGTTGCCAAGGACATCAAGGAGAAATTTTTTTTAAAAAATAGAGGTAAATGAGAATACAGACACAATATACCTAAATTTCTGGGGCACTATGAAAGCAATTCTAAGAGGAAAGTTCATTGCATGAAGTTTATTCCTTAAAAGAAAAAAAAAGTCAACAATTAAATGACTTAACTTACATCTCAAAGCCCTAGAAAAACAAGAGCAAATCAACTGCAAAAGCAGCAGAAGGCAGAAGATAATTAAAATCAAAGCTGAAATCAATGAAATTGAAACAAAAGAAATAATTGAAAAAAATTGACAAAACAAAAAGTTGGTTCTTTGAAAAAATAAATTAAATTGGCAGACCCTTAGTCATGCTAGTGAAGAGAAGAAGAGAGAATACCCAAATCACTAACATATGTGATGAAAGGAGAAATATCATAACAGACACTATGGAAATACAGAAAATAATTAGAAACTATTTTGAAAACATGTACTGCAAAAAAATAGAAAATATTGAAAGCTTCAAAAAATTTCTAGAGTCTTATAATTTGCCCAAACTGAATCAGGATGATATAAACATTTTAAACTGATCAGTTTTGAGTGAAAAAAAAATACCAGATGCCCTCAAAAGTCCACCAACCAAGAAAAGCCCATGACCAAATGGATACACAGCCAAGTTTTAAAAGACTTTAAAGAAAAACTAGTACCAATATTCTTCGATTTATTTCAGGAAATAGAAAAAGAGGCAGAATTTTTAAATTCATTCTATGAGGCCAATATCATCCTTATTTCAAAACTAGGCCAAGACACATTTAAAAAAAAAGAAAAAAAGAAAAAACTTCAGACCAATATCTCTAATAAACATAGATGCAAAAATTCTCAATAAAATTCTGGCAAATCAAATAAAAAACATATCAAAAAGATTGTGCACCATGATCAAGTGGGAGTTATCCCAGATATGCAAAGTTGGTTCAACATATACAAATCAATAAATATAATTCATTACATCAATAAGCTTAAAGATAAAAATCATATGAACATCTCAATAGATGCAGAAAGGGCATTTGACAAAATACAGTACCCCTTTACATTCAAAAGACTAGAACAACTAGGGATAACAGAAATATATCTCAAAATCATAAATACTATCTATGCTAAGCCCCAGGTCCATATCATTCTAAATGGAAAAAAAAAATTGAAGGCATTCACTCTAGAAACTGGAACAAGACGGGGGTGACCCTTTTCACCACTTCTATTTAGCATAGTTCTTAAAACACTGGCCAGAGCAATCAGACAGATGAAAGAAATTGAAGGAATACACATAGGAAAAGAAGAAATCCAATTGGCACTATTTGCTGATGAATTGATTCTATAATTAGAAGACCCTAAAAGTTCCACCAGAAAATTTCTAGAACTAGCAAATGAATTCATCAAAGTAGCATGATATAAAATCAACACCCACATATCAAAGGCATTTCTGTATACCACTGATAAATCCTCAGAAATATGAAACAAGGAAAACTACTCCATTTACAATAGGCTCAAAAATATAAAATACTTGGGAATAAACTTAAAAGAAGGTGAGAGATCTATGTAATGAAAATTACAGAACTCTACAGAAGGAAGACAAAGAAGACCTTAGAAAATTGAAAGTTCTATCTTGCTCTTGGATGGGCAGAATTAATATTATCAAAATGACCATACTTCCAAAAGCAATATACATATTTATTGCAATTCCAGTCAAAATTCCAATGGTATTTCTCATAGAAATATAAAAAGCAATCATTAAATTCATCTGGAAAAATAAGAGACCCAGAATAACTAAATCAATCTTTAGCAGAAAGAGTGATCTATACCAGACCCTCAACTACACTACAGAGAAATAATAACAAAATCAGCATGGTACGGACACTGAAGCAGACTGGTAGACCAATGGTACAGAATAGAGGACACAGAGTCTAATCCACAAAATTACAATTATCTTATATTGGACAAAGGTGCCAAAAACATGCATTGGAGAAAAGATAGCCTTTTTAACAAATGATGCTGGAAAAACTGGGAAGCCATATGCAACAAAATAAAATTAAACCCCTATCTTTCACCATGCACAAAACTCAACTAAAAATGAATCAAGAACTTAGGAATAGGGGCTGGGGATGTGGCTCGAGCGGTAGCGCGCTCGCCTGGCATGCGTGCGGCCCGGGTTCGATAGCATGGGTTAGCCAATTTGTTAGCCAGCAGGATATATTGACTGCATAAGGGATCTCTGTCTTAGTGATATTTATGCCATCAGTATCATTGATTGTTAGCATAGCAAAGGGTGGTGTAACACAAGCTTGTGTATAGTGGGGTATAATCATAATTTGGCACAAAGACAAATCCATGCATATATAATATATAGTATGTTAAATGTGCTTGGGATGTTAACTATTTTATGACTATGCGTAATCTTACCAAGACAATTGTCAAAATCCATAGTCAGGGTATGGACTCAATATAGACCCATTTATCCAGCTGGCTGCTGCCCATTTGATGGGTCTAGTAGCTAAAAATATTGGTGTGATATCCATCATGCCATACTGATTTCCAGAATACCCGTTGGTAATGTATAGCAGTTACTGCAGTAGCCCATGTGGTTTTGGGGCACATTAGTTACATTCCAGGGGGTTGCACCTGCCTAGGCACATAGATGTTGTTCTTCCCCAGAGAAGGTATGGCAGTAACACATTGATTCCATGGAATGTTATCATTATCAGAGGGGGACGTTCCAAAAACCATTGTTGGGTACGTTGGTAGCAAGGGTTTTTTGCATTTCCCATGGGGCATTCTCTGGTTATAGGTAGAATTAACTGTAACTCTAAGGTCAGTGAGAGATAACCCAGCATATGACTTATTATAGTTATCTACAAGAGTTTCATTTGCAAGAGCAAAACAGAGAGGAGTGCCTGGATTGTTTTAGTAAGAGATGAAGCAAGGCCCTGAAAATATCAGGAAACAGTTTTATTTGGCTGCAGCCAGGTTCAGAGGGCACAGCTTTTCTGTAATCCTCAATCAATCCCCTGAACCCTGAGTTCAGGTAGTTTCAAAGTTTTATACCCAGCATGTAAGGGGAGAGGCTTAGAATTTTGCAGTCTACAGAAGTTCAGATAAAAGCAACTTTTTCTTTCAGTGTTTTGGGCAAGTTAACCCTTCAAGGACAATACCTGAAAAGTGGAGTGATTCTTCTTCTCCCCTTACTTTTCTCCCCCTACCAGCTGTTATTATAGAGCCCAATTGGTAATTTCTCTTACCTTAAAAATGTAGACATCTCTGTGAAGCCCAGCTCAAGGCCAGAGTCTTTGTTTGCACATTTCAACAAACTACTATATTGGATATATTTGTGAAAAACTAGTAAGGGGGTATCCAACACTTGAAGTGCTGGTATCTTCTTGGCCAGTGGCCAAGTAAACAGGGTGACACAAAAATAGGAAGTTTGTCTACATTGAACTCTTTTACTGGCAGTCCTAAAATCAGCCATGGTAAAGATTTCTAAACCATATGTGGTTGGATTTGAAATGGATTTTTAATGCAGGGGAGGGGGCTCTTCGAGCTTACTGTCTGCTGTCTCTGGAAAAGAAATATACAGACTAAAATAAGAGGCTTAGTGCTCCATGTCAAAAATAAGGGAAGAGATTTACCTCCCTTAACTCTCAAAGCATTTATGCTAGAAAACTAGGGGATTTAAAGTACTTCCTCCTGACTCTAAAATGCACATACAACCTTCTGAAGACTCAATGGGCTCCTTGTCATCTTTATGACTTGGGAATGTCTTTCTTAAAGTCCTGGGAGCCACCTCTTTGGAAAGTAGACTTGGGAGGATAATGCTAGGTCTCCTCATTTCTGTAGGACAGACAGCTGAGCCCCCCAAGTGCTTCTCTTTAAAATGCAAAGTTATCCTCTGTGACAAAGATATCAATCAGTAAGCTGCTTCTGTAGATAAAGCCAAGTCTGCAATAGAGATGTCACCTGTCCCCCAACACCAGTGAACTCAGGAAGAGCTATGGACAAGATTTGGCACCTTTGTGCTCTCTCACTTGGGGACCAGGTTTCTAGTCCACATATGCAGAGCACTTAGTCTCCCCCACTATGCCGAGATCTGTCTTTTTAGTGCCTTCATGGGTTGTGTGCATGGAACATCCCCAGCGGCTGAGCACATATTAAATAATACAAATGCTTTCTACAACCTTTGTGGTGAGGTTATAGGCTTTAAAAGACTTGGTTTTTAAATCTACTCCAATGGTCCCCTCAAAACTGAAAAAAACTCTGGGTGGCTTACTAGTTAAATGTCACCATAAGGGAACAAGAATGAGGAAGGAGTATAAGTCAAGAATTACTTGAAAATGACAAATTCTTAAAAAAATTCAACTTGTTATCTGCAATTCCCTCTCCAAGTTTGCAGCCTAACTAGGATGCACAGTGGCAGTGGCCTTCTGTCAGTGAAGATGGGAACAGTTCGCTCTCAAAGGGAAATTTTCAAAGAAGGTTCAAATATCTTAATGACCCTTTCTGGACTCTTCCAAAGAGCACTTGGTCCGGCTACCCCACAGTCCAGCCCTGCTTACTAGGTGGCCTTCCAACCTGAACCTGGCCCACTACCGGACCTGCACAGGGGGCCCAGCAGTCCCTAACCCGCCCGTGGTTCCCTCCCATTGTAAGCTCAGCCTCTGAAATGAGCTGGGGAGGAGTCAGCTGGGTGGTTTACTTGTAGTCCTGGCCACAGACACCATGCCCAAGCAGCTCTGGGCCCTCAGGCGACCCAGCACGACTCCAGGGAGACAGTGGCAGGACGTCTTCACTTCCAGGCCTGAACCCCCTAGGAGTGGGGCATGTGGAGACCAAAGGACATGCACGGATGGACTTGGGCCGCTTACTCCTAGGGACTGTGTGGACCCATGTGGACCCACATGTGGTGTTGTGGGCCAGACTGGCCAAGCATGAGTGGTGTGACCACCGGGAACCTGGAAGCCCACCGCGGGCATCAGGCATTCCTTGTTGGGACCAGGCCTATGGCCCCAGTGCTCCGCACTCTTGGGGCCGGGGCCACCAGGTGCACACAGGTTCAGGTGCACTGGACCTCAGACACTATGCATCTCTCCCCGAGGGCTCTAATGTCAAGGCCACGTCCTGGGCTGCTGCAGGAGCCTGGATCACACTCTGATCAGAACCCAGCTACAGAGCCTGAGGGTCCCCAAGTAGAGGCTGGGTGTGAGCATCCCTGGCGAGAGGAGGTTGACACAGTTTGCCCGCCATGCAATGGGAACACTGAGGCAGCTTGGCTTTCCACCAGCTAGATTCATAGGGTTCCCAATGTAAGGATGATCTCCAGGTCCTCGTCTTCATTGGCTCTGAGACTTTCCAAGTGCAAAACAGAGAAACAACTGAGCCACAAACTGGAGAGCACACTGTGGGACAATGCAGCACTGCCCAAGAATTTCAATAAAAATGTTGATGAGTTCTAAACCCTTCTTCCTGCTCTCAGTCCTGACTGACTCTTGTGCACTTACTTGTTAGGCCTCAAGCTCCCCAGCTCCATCAGCACAGAACTTAGTGTGTTCTCCCTCGTGCTCTGGAAAATACTGGATGATGGAAAGATGGGGGACCCAAAAATATTGAATTTTTATTTTTAAATCTCTGTTTCTCTGCTCCCAACATGACAGGCAGGCTTGAGTACAGGGCAGACCCCTACACAACTCACTTCATGCTGAGTGTGGACAGACCCAAACATGGTATAGCCAGGAGCCTCACAAGCAAATAGAGGGTGCCTTCACCAACCAGAACCATGAATCCACTTTGAGAAGAGGCATATCAAGGCACAGAGGATGACAAGGTGACTTGGAGAGAAGGTGACATGGGGAACAGAGAGGTCAGAACATGGCAATTTCACCTCTGCTCTCCTTCATCCCTCTGGCAGTCTGTGAGGTGTGAGGTAGAGCCGTAACCACAATAATCACTAAAACTAGTTTCTGTTCTAGTTTTTGCACTAAGGCAGAGTGCAAATTGTGATAAATTGCCTTTTACAATAAATGGACTCGTCTAACTTCTACTTTGCTTTATTAAAAACTAATATTTTAAGATTTTTATGCCTAGTTAATTTTCAGTTCACTAAAAAATGCTGTTCTCTGAGCATTTCA
>NW_026006383.1:162535-171292 GCF_001458135.2 Marmota marmota marmota
GGGTTGTTTGTTCTCTTATTGTCTAATTTTTTGAGTTCTTTGTATACTCTGGATATTAGGGCTCTATCTGAAGTGTGAGGAGTAAAGATTTGTTCCCAGGAGTGTAGGCTCCCTATTTACCTCTCTTATTGTTTCTTTTGCTTAGAAAAAAATTTTAGTTTGAACAAGTCCCATTTGTTGATTCTAGTTATTAACTCTTGTGCTATGGGTGTCCTATTGAGGAATTTGGAGCCCGACCCCACAATATGTAGATCGTAGCCAACTTTTTCTTCTATCAGACACAGAGTCTCTGATTTGATATCAAGCTCCTTGATCCATTTTGAGTTAACTTTTGTGCATGGCGAGAGAAAGGGATTCAGTTTCATTTTGTTGCATATGGATTTCCAGTTTTCCCAGCACCATTTGTTGAAGATACTATCCTTCTTCCACTGCATGCTTTTAGCCCCTTTATCAAATATAAGATAGTTGTAGTTTTGTGGATTGGTTTCTGTGTCCTCTATTCTGTACCGTTGGTCCACCCACCTGTTTTGGTACCAGTACCATGCTGTTTTTGTTACTATTGCTCTGTAGTATAGTTTGGAGTTTGGTATCGCTCTACCGCCTGATTCACACTTCCTGCTTAGCATTGTTTTTGCTATTCTGGGTCTTTTATTTTTCCATATGAAATTCATGATGGCTTTCTCTATTTCTACAAGAAATGCCGTTGGGATTTTGATTGGCATTGCATTAAACCTATAGAGAACTTTTGGTAATATCGCCATTTTGATGATGTTAGTTCTGCCTATCCATGAACAGGGTATATTTTTCCATCTTCTAAGATCTTTTTCTATTTCTCTCTTTAGGGTTCTGTAGTTTTCATTGTATAAGTCTTTCACCTCTTTAGTTAGGTTGATTCCCAAGTATTTTTTTTTTGAGGCTATTATGAATTGAGTGGTTGTCCTCATTTCCATTTCAGAGGATTTGTCGCTGATATACAAGAATGCCTTTGATTTATGCGTGTTGATTTTATGTCCTACCACTTTGCTGAATTCATTTATTAGCTCTAATAGTTTGTTTGTAAATTCTTTTGGGTCTGTTAGGTATAGAATCATGTCAACCTGCAAATAGTGATAATTTAAGTTCTTCTTTTCCTATTTTGATGCCTTTAATTCTTTCATCTGTCTAATTGCTCTGGCCAGTGTTTCGAGAACTATGTTGAACAGAAGTGGTGAGAGAGGGCATCCCTGTCTTGTTCCAGATTTTAGAGGGAATGCCTTCAGTTTTTCTCCATTCAGAATGATGCTAGCCTGAGGCTTAGCATAGATTGCTTTTACAATATTGAGGTATGTTCCTGTTATCCCTAGTTTTTCTAGAGTTTTGAACATAAACGGATGCTGTACTTTGTCGAATGCTTTTTCTGCATCTATCAAGATGATCATATGGTTCTTATTTTTAAGTCTATTGATGTGGTGAATAACATTTATTGATTTCCGTATATTGAACCAGCCTTGCATCCCAGGGATGAATCCTACTTGATCATGGTGCATGATCTTTTTGATATGTTTTTGTATCCAATTCGCCAGAATTTTACTGAGGATTTTTGCATCTAGGTTCATTAGAGATATTGGTCTGTAGTTTTCTTTCTTTGAAGTGTCTTTGTCTGCTTTAGGAATCAGGGGGATGTTGGCCTCGTAGAATGAATTTGGAATTTCTCCCTCTTTTTCTATTTCCTGAAATAGCTTGAAAAGTATTGCTATTAGTTCCTCTTTAAAGGTTTTGTAAAACTTTGCTGTATACCCATCCGGTCCTGGGCTTTTCTTAGTTGGTAGTCTTTTGATGGTTTCTTCTATTTCCTCAATTGATATTTGTCTGTTTATGTTGTCTATATCCTCCTGACTCAATCTGGGCAGATCATATGACTTAAGAAATTTATCGATGCCTTCACTATCTTCTATTTTATTGGAGTATAAGGATTCAAAATAATTTCTGATTATCTTCTGTATTTCTGAAGTGTCTGTTGTGATATTGCCTTTTTCATCCCGTATGCTAGTAATTTGAGTTCTCTCTCTTCTTCTCTTCACTAGCATCGCTAAGGGTCTGTCGATTTTGTTTATTTTTTCAAAGAACCAACTTTTAGTATTGTCGATTTTTTCAATTGTTTCTTTTGTTTTGATTTCATTAATTTCAGCTCTGATTTTAATTATTTCTTGCCTTCTACTTCTTTTGCTTTTGTTTTGCTCTTCTTTTTCTAGGATTTTGAGATGAAGTATGAGATCATTTATTTTTTGGTTTTTTCTTTTTTTAAGGAATGAACTCCAAGCAATGAATTTTCCTCTTAGAACTGCTTTCAATTGTGTCCCATAGATTACGATATGTCGTGTCTGTGTTTTCATTTATCTCTATGAATTTTTTTAATTTCCTCCTTGATGTCTTCTATAACCCATTGATCATTCAGTAACCTATTGTTCATTCTCCAAGTGATGCATGATTTTTCCTTCCTTCTTTTATCATTGATTTTCAGTTTCATTCCATTATGATCAGATAAGATGCATGGTATTATCTCTACTCCTTTATATTGTCTAAGAGTTGCCCTGTGACATAATATATGATCTATTTTTGAGAAGGATCCATGTGCTGCTGAGAAAAAAGTGTAACTGCTTGATGTTGGGTGGTATACTCTATATATGTCAATTAGGTCTAGGTTATTAATAGTGTTATTGAGTTCTATAGTTTCCTTATTCAACTTTTGTTTGGAAGATCTGTCCAGTGGCGAGAGAGGTGTGTTGAAGTCTCCCATGATTATGGTATGGTGGTCTATTAGACTCTTGAACTTGAGAAGAGTTTGTTTGACGAACATAGCTGCACCATTGTTTGGGGCATAAATATTTATGATTGTTATGTCTTGTTGGTGTATGGTTCCCTTAAGCAGTATGTAGTGTCCCTCTTTATTCCTTTGATTAACTTTGGCTTGAAATCTATTTTATTTGAAATATGTTATTCCAGGATCTTCTAGCTTTCAGAGTCTGTGTTGAAAGATCAGCTGTTATCCTGATTGGTTTACCCCTAAATGTAATCTGCTTCCTTTCTCTTGTAGCTTTTAAAATTCTCTCCTTATTCTGTATGTTGGGCATCTTCATTATAATGTGTCTAGGTGTGGATCTCTTATGATTTTGCACATTCGGCGTCCTGTAGGCTTCTAGGATTTGAGATTCTGTCTCATTCTTCAAGTCTGGGAAGTTTTCTCATATTATTTCATTGAATAGATTGCTCATTCCTTTGGTTTGAACCTCTATCCCTTCCTGTATCCCAATGACTCTTAAGTTTGGTCTCTTGATGTTATCCCATATTTCTTGGATGTTCTGCTCATGGTTTCTTAACAGTCTTGCTGAGCTGTCTATGTTCTTTTCAAGTTGAAATACTTTGTCTTCATTGTCTGATGTTCTAGCTTCTGAGTGTTCTACTCTGCTGGTAGTATTCTCCATTGAGTTTTTAAGTTGGTTTATTGCTTCCTGCATTTCTAGGATTTCTGTTTGTTTGTTTTTTATAACCTCTATCTCCCTGTATAGTTGATCTTTTGCTTCCCGGATTTGCTTGTGTAATTCATTCTTGAAGTGATCTTTCATTGTCTGATTTTGCTGTCTAAAGTCTTCCTTGAGACTCCAGATCATCTGAAGCATGTATATCCTGAATTCTTTATCTGACATTCCATCTGCTGCAGCTATTACCTCTTCTAAAGTTGAGTTGACCTGCATTGCTTGTGGTCCTTTATTTCCTTGTCTTTTCATACTGCTCACGTTTTTTTCTGCTTGGTGAAACTGTTGTGTTTTTGAAATTATCCCCCTATATATTTATATTGCTCTTGTATAGTTGAAAAGTCTCCCTTGCAGGGTCGGGTGGTGGCTGTGCTCCTCCTCAAATTGGGGTGATCTGTCTACCATGCTGACGGGCCACTGGGCCTGTTCTGCTGGTCGGTCGCAGGTCTGCCTACCTTGCAGGCATGGGTGGCGGCCCTGCTCTGCCCCTACTCCAATTGGGGTGTCATGACTACCACGCCGGCAGGTCGTTGGGCCTGTTCTGAGCGCGGGCAGTGGCTCTGCTCTGTCCCTACTCCAATTGGGGTGACGTGTGTACCACGCCAGCAGGCCACTGGGCCTGATCCACCGGTCAGTTGCAGGTCTGCCTACCTTGCAGTCGCGGGTGGCGGCTCTGTTCTGCCCCTCATCCAATTGGTGTGACGTGTCTACCACACCCGGACCGCTGGGCCTGTTCCAGGCACGGGCAAAGGCTTTGCTCTGCCCCTACTCCAATTGGGGTGACATGCCTACCATGCTGGCCGGCCTCTGGGCCTGTTCCACCGGTCAGTTGCAGGTCTGCCTACCTTGCAGGTGCAGGTGGCGGCTCTGCTCTGCCCCTACTCCAATTGGGGTGACGTGTGTACCACGCCAGCAGGCCGCTGGGCCTGATCCGCCGGTCTGTCACAGGTCTGCCTACCTTGCAGGCACGGGCGGAGGCTCTGCCCTGCCCCTCCTACCATGCCCGCGGACCACTGGGCCTGTTTCGCCTGTCGGTCGCAGGTCTGCCTACTTTGCAGGCACGGGTGGCGGCTCTACTCTGCCCCTACTCCGATTGGGGTTACGTGACTACCACACTGGCGTGTCACTGGGCCTGTTCCAGGCGTGGGTTTTTTGGCAGCATTTCATTCCCTTTGCCGGGTGACCAAAGCAACGGGTGAGTCCTGACCGGCCCTCACAAGCCCCGTCTCAATCCTGTTGCCACTGCCTATGAAGGCTCGGTTGGTATTTACCTCCACAGTATTCAGCAGGATCCGAACCGAGAAGCAGTTTCTGCGGGTTCTTTAGCCCTGGGCCAGAGTAGTTTCGGGAGCCGGAATTCGGCCGCTCTGTGCTCGGTGTATGTTCTGGTAGGAGCAGGCTCCAAGAAGCAGTTTCCGCGGGTTCTTTAGCACTGAGCCTGAGTAATTTGTCTGCGAGACGCAGGCGAATGGCAGCCTGAAATTACCTGTTCTATGACTGAATGAGCTGTGATCAGTCGAAAACAGGGATGGTGACATCAGCTCTCCAAGATGGTGGCCGCTGGCTTCCACTGTGGTCTGACCGGTGTGGAGAACCGAATTGGACCTCTTCCTTCCCCCATCTCAAACCCAGAATTCAGCACTGAGCATGGTGATTGTACAGCTGGCAGAAGCCCACAGAAACTGCAGCACTGTATCTTCGCATTGCTATCTCGTCATTTCCCAGCATGCGCTGCAGACTCTAGCTGGGGGGCGATTTGCTGAATAAACAGCGTGACCCTCCGTGCGGACAAATCTCTAGCATTTGAGCCCCCGTAGCTGATCCTCGTGCGATGGAAATCCTTCCTCTAGGTTTTGGAGCACCCCAATTTTGCTGGAAATTCCTAACAAGATAGCTTTTAGCCATTCTAACTCGTCATTCTCCCGCACAGTGATGCGGTACACGGGGGTAATGCACTCCCTTCGCCACCATCTTCCCCCTGTGTCTGGCCTTAGCCTGCTTTAAACATAGAAACTTATTTAACTTCAAATGAATGACAAAAAAGTGCTATGAGATGGATGTTGTCCAATTTTACAGATCAAGAAACTGAGACATCAGTTAAGTGAGTGGCCTTTGCCAAGGACATGTAATTTAATTAATGGTGGACATGGAAACCAAGCTGAGTAATCTTATTGCAGCATGTATAAAGCAAGGTCTATAAAATAATGAAGTGTGCTACCATTAAATGAATGCCAAGTATAGATAAAACACTATGGATGTGGCATTTAATCCTATGTGAATTTTTAGACAATTAACCCAATTATGAAGCAGACTGTGTTTTGGTCAACATATGCCCTGTTTTATATACAGCTCTCTCATCAGTGTGCAAGAGAGAGCTCACCCAATGATAAGATCAACATTTTGTGGGCTTCTAGTCTCTGTGCTCTGCTTTACTCTGGCTCCAGTCCCTGTTTTTTCCTTTCTGTGCAGATGTGCTGTCTGTGAGCTGGTGTCTCTGACCCATTCATGACCATCTCCAACCCTGACTTTGTCATACTTTTATTTGTGACTATCCAACAGAGGCTGGACAAAAAAATCTGAGTCCTCAGTCATATTCCAGGAAAGAGCTTGGGCCTGGCCCAACTCTAGCCCAAATGTTCACTTTGATATAGTCATCTCAACACCAGGCCATGATCACTGCACAACAGCAATCAGCAAAGCAGGACGTGGGAGACTGCACAGGCCACCAGGCCTTAGAGGAAAATAGCTAAAGCTAGAGTGGCCCAGCTAGGCACAGTGGCCCATGCCTATAGCCTGTATCCTCTGCAATTAGGGGCTGAGGCAGAAGGATTGCAAGTTTGAGGACAGCCTCAGCAATTTAGCAAGACCCTGTCTCAAAATAAAAAGTTAAAAAGGACTTGAGGAATGGTTCAAAGGCAACACATTCCTGTGTTCACTTCCCAGTATCCTCCCACCCTCCAAAAATAGCAGGGCAAATACACAGCACCTGTCCCCCAATGTATATACCTGTAGAGGGGTGTCATGACACACCTGATGAGCATGAATCATGATCAGGGCCAATGAAGCTCTACACCAATCCATGGGGGATGCAGTCACTTGAACCCCCAGCCAGACACCTGACAGGATGTTTTATCCCCAGCCTGGCTGCCAGCCAGTCATCTAGAGATTGTGTCATGCACAGAAGGGAAGGGGCAAGTTGTAGCTTTTAGGAATGTGTGCTTATTTTTTACATATACTTCATGGAAGTGGGCAACAGGAGATTTGCTGGGTTGATAGTTATCATTCTTCTCTTGCACTCAGAAATTGAAATAATTTGATGTGTATATAAATACCCATTTTTGGTGACTTTAAGACAAGATGACAAGCATTTATTATTTTCCTGCCATATATAGTCACAGTGTCATCCTGTTGCTTAGGGTGACAGCAACAGGCTGGAAATGGGGTCTGATTTAGGCACAGAATCTGTCATGGCTTGAATGTTCCCTCCCAGATGCACATCTAATTATAAAATTAAAGAAATATTAGGGCTGGAAGCAGATCTCAGTGAGAGAATATGACATTTGAAAGGTCCAATCTCCAGGGTCACAAAAAATTAACATCATTATTTTCTACTTATTCCTCAAAACCCCAAGAGACTTAGATTCCAATACAAAGTGTTGACTGAAAACCTTGTGCTAAGAAGAGCTGAGTTCAGTTGCCAGGAAACATGTGCAGCAACCATCAGTGTCTACTAGTGCCAGTACCTGGGGGGATGGAAGCATCAGGGGACCAAGGGAATCTCAGGGCAGAACTCTTAGTGTGGAGGAGTAGAAGAATCCAACAGCAGAAAAAGAAGAGAGCACAATGGTGATTTGTATCTCCAAAGACCTCATCCATCCATTCACCAAGTCAGCAGCAGCTTCTGGGCTCCACTCAACATAAACAGAGACCCTCTCATTCAGCTCTAGGTGGAAATGAGAAGCCTGGGGAACCACACTCATGGTGTGCTACAGGGATGACAGCTCTCCAGCTCTGAAACACATCTTAAATCCACCACGTTGGCCAAGGTTTTTCTCAGTGATGTAAATGCTTCTCTTTTTTCACTGCAAGAAAATCATCTGCTTTACAATAAAGTTGAAATAATGATAACTCTAAATTATGCTAGTAATCTTAGTGAAAAGAACAACACACCAGAAAATACTGACATAGTATTAACACAGTGAATCTGGGTTTAAAAAACAATAATATATGGGAATGCATATAATTTAATCATGTGGCTAAGATTAACACCATTTTCAGGTGAACCTGTAGGCAATCTTTTGGGAACATATTTTGTGTGTAATAGTCACACATTTAAATAAAAATATCCATGACAAAGAACTAAAGGTCCCATGGTCTAGTGGTCAGTTGTTATGAACTCATTACTAAAGCCTGCAAAACATATGTTTACAACATGTTCTAATAATTAGCAAGGATGAGAATGAAGAGAAATTTAGTTAATAAAAATGGAGCCATATGCAAGAGCAAAAATGTGTTTCAGGAAGGGGGGCCTGCATTAGATGTAGCCACTGGCTGGCCTCTGTTAGCTTTTCTTAGTTATAACTTGGAGGAATGCATAGGGTGACAGCAACAGGCTGGGGTCTGATTTAGGCACAGAATCTGTCTTGGTTTGAATATTCCCTCCCAGATGCATGATACCCAACTGCGCTGTGATAGTATGGGAGGTAAGGCCTTCAAGAGGTCATTAGGAATTCATATGTATTAATGATGCTATCTCAGGCACAAGTTAGTCACCACAAATTGGCTTTGATATAAAAGTGAGCACTCTCTTGCATGAGTTCTCTGGCTTCTGCCCTCTTCCTGCTGGCTTGAGTTAGCTTGCCCTTCCATGAGGTTATAATGCTATGGGAATGTCCTCTCCACAAACACTGATGTCCCAGCCTCCAGAGTCCTGGGGCCAAATTAGCTTCTCTTGTTTATAACTACAACAGCCTGCAGTATCTGTTACAGCAAATAAACCAAGACACACTCTTACACTCTGTTAATAATGATGAAGTCACCAAGGATAGCACAATGGCAGGACACACCAGGAACAGAAAATTGTAAGAGGTCAGCTCCACTGATACACCAGCTTCCCTTACACTTCTCCTAGAGTCATCTTAAAATATATCTTGCATGCACAAGGCCTTGGTTCAATCCCCATCAACACACACACACACACTATATATATATATATATATATATATATATATATATATATATATAG
>NW_026006383.1:171317-194941 GCF_001458135.2 Marmota marmota marmota
TATATATATATATATATATATATATATATATATATATATATATATATATATATAGTGAGAACTGAGAACACATTCATTTTAGCACCAGCTGAGAAGTTCTTGCTTGTACGCAGATTCTGGACCCTGTAGTAATGGCTGAAGGTGTGTCTCACCCCCTGTACACTGCAGGTATTTAGACAGATGGCCCTCCCAAAGATTGGGTTTTACATCTCTCTCCAGAATTTACATAGAACCTGAGAAGCTTCTCTTGAGTTTGTAAAGAGTAATTTTCTACCACTGGTTGAAAGAGAAGGCTCAGGAAAGAAGTAAAGAAAAGCTATGGGAAAAAAAAAAGTTTCTCCACACCTAAGATTGTGGACTGTGCCTGAGAGGTGGCTAAGCATGGTTCACAAACTCAGGATTAAGACCTCAACTCAGCACTCTGGTGATGGTTTCCTTTGAGTGGGAGTGGTTATAGGGCATATTGCCCAGCCACATGTGAATAGCTACCCTGGGCAAGTCCCTTTTGTGGGTCTCAGTGTAAAACTGGACAGGAAAAGTAGAGATGACTTCCTGGTTATTTTGTGTGAAATATGTGTGATAATACACGTAAATGCCTAGAGTCACAGAGAATATTCCGGAAGGGCAGTGAGTGCAGTTATCACTATCACTACCAATGTGTAATCATCACTCCATGGGATTTAGAAGGGCTGGTGATCACGTGTGTTGGTTTCCTGTTGCCACTGTCAAAAATAGCTACTGACTTACTAGCTTACAACAAAATAAACTTATTATTTTATAGTTCTAGAGGACTGAGTCTCAAATAGGGCCTGCTGGGTATTACAGACTGAATGTGTGTTTCTTCTCCAAATTGTGTAGGTTAAAATCCTGACCCCAGTGTGATGGTTCCAGGTGGCATAGTGAATTAGTAAGAATACTGATAGATTTATTTATTATCAAATCTATGGAGTTTTTGCAAAAATGAGAAAATCTGGGATCAGCTTTCTTGAACTCACAATGAATGCCATTTTTTCCTTTAAGAGAGAGACTGTTGAGTCTCTCTCTCTCTCTCTCTCTCTCTTTCTCTCTATCTATCTCCCTCTCTCTCTCCGCCCCCCCTCTCTCTCTCCTAATACATAAATCTTTCTATATTTAATTTCTTTTTGTCTTATATAATAATAGCCAACATTTATTGTCTTTTTATTATATGGCAAAGACCAGACCAGTTGTTTAATGTGCACCATTTTATTTAAAATTGAAACAATTCTGTGAGATAGTTACTATTATTATCTATGGTTTTACAGATGAAAAAAAGAATTTCAGAGAGTTGAAGTAACTTTCCCAAAGTTACATAACAATGGTGAATAACAGAACTGGATTTGAACCTCAGAAGACTAATCTCAAAGATCTCTTTGTTAACATTTAACTTTGTTGTCTTTCTTTTATGTTTAAAATGTAATATACCTTTATAACTCACTGAGCAACTTATCAAAGTGGATCTATAATCAGCATGTTTAAAAAAAAATCTAACATTACACATGTTAAATTCTGCTAATGTAAGCAGTATCTCATTCAAGCAGGATATATTTCCTATAAACTTATAAAACATCTATAATTTTATACTGTTTTCACCTTTTAATAACCCTAAACTAAAAGTCTGACCCTTTACTTGAACCACAAAATATCTTTTATTCTTGAGGTAAACATGAAATAAAATATCTGTACAAATAGTCCTCCTTTGCAAGCACATAGTTTTCTTTTATTAGATCTCTTAGTGAAATCATAATCCTATGTTTTATACCAAGAGCTTTCTGGGGACCACCACAGACTTTAACATCAGATTTTAACTGCTATTTTTGGTAAAAACTGGATGTTTTCATGGGTATTTAATAAAAGACAACTTCTTTTGGAGGGGATGGTGTAGAGTAAGCAAAGAAATTTGTAGAAGGGAGAAGAATAAACACAGAAAAAATGAATCTTCTTTGCAGTTTTTTTCTTTTTTAAATAATGAACTATTCTGAAAAAAAATTGGAAGTTATTTTGTTAATCATAAGAC
The DNA here is from genome assembly GCF_001458135.2 of Marmota marmota marmota. Taxonomy (NCBI): domain Eukaryota; kingdom Metazoa; phylum Chordata; class Mammalia; order Rodentia; family Sciuridae; genus Marmota; species Marmota marmota. The sequence continues at coordinate 173,353 of NW_026006383.1, forward strand.
TGTGCTCTCCTTCCAACCTAAATGTTAACTTTATGAGCTATCAAAAGGTTACCCAACAATATTGGCACCAAACTCCCTAAATGTTCATCAGCTGAATGAACAAATAAATTGTGTATATTCACCCAAATTAATAAAAAAGAATTGTTGCTATTTTTATCAATTTGTACATATTACATGGAATTATATTGAGCTAAATAAGACACCAAAATGACATCTCATGTTTGATTGAATTTAAATTCAGTCCAACAACAGATTAACCTGTGATATTAGCAGTCAGAATAGTAATTACCATTTGGACAAAGACTATGACCATACAGGGAGGATTTCTGTTCCTTGACTTGGATACTAATTACCCAAATGGGATCACTTTTTGCTGTGTGCTTCTGATTTGTGGATTTTTCTGGCTATATGTAATAATTCAAGAACAAATTTGAAGAAATAAAATAAGTAGAACCCACCCTCACGAAGAAGAAGAAGAAGAAGAAGAAGAAGAAGAAGAAGAAGAAGAAGAAGAAGAAGAAGAAGAAGAAGAAGAAGAAGAAATAATCTACTGAAATGATAAACCGCAAGTGCTTCTATCTGTGGAGAGAACATTCATTATCTATCATTAAATGTGACCAGAAAGAGAGCCACCTAGAAAGCTAACCATGCATCTTCAATTCATTTCTTAAAATCTTCTTCTAGAATTCAATCTTACAATGAATTTTTCTCTCACATAAAACTATGTTTGTCAGTTAATATAAGGTGTTGTTTTATATAAAATTAGAACAGGGAAACATCTGAAAATACCTGGAATACTAAGGGTTTAAAAATCTTCCCAACTATCACCACATTAATGCAAGGACCTCAATAATGACCCAATCTCTACCAAGTTTCCTGCTCTAGAGATTGAACTCTTCTGGTAAGGCCACAGGTGGGGAAAGACATTCAAGAAAATGCTATAAAACTTAAAGTAATGTCCAGAAAAGCATTATATTTTCCTTAGGTCTATAGTGGATTCATCTGGGAATTTGTTTAGAAGATTTTTATCTTGATAAGGTAATACGACCAATTGTCAGATCAATTAATTCTTTGCCATTCTCAGTATACTGTAGTCCCTCTTTGATCAATATAGTATACTGCATGATAGCTCAATAGGATTCATATAAAAATTTATAGTATACAAACTTGTATCAGAAATAAGTATACACTAAATTACATAAGATAATGAGAAATACAGATTTTTTTCTTATTTTAACTCAAAACTTTATACTAACTTCAGCTGTTACTGCTGTAGAGTCTCTCTTGTCCCACAGCATAAGAGGGAGGCATTGACAGCTTCCCCAAATGCTGGGGGATGAATTAAATATTTGTATTTATTTCATCATTACCTCTTAGACAAAATATGTTCCAAATCTTTGAAACAGAAACTGGATTTTGGTAGAGGTAGGGGACAGAAATAAGCACCAAGTCTCTATACATTATTTACTATCAAACTAGTGACTCAACACAACACTGAGGCAGACAAGGTTTCCAAGGCAAATACCAACCAGCAGATATATTCCATGCTCATAGGAAGCTCAATTTCAATCATTTAGTCCTTTTTCCTCAACTAAAGAAGATCTCAATCTTTAATTCCCACATCTAACTTAAAAGTTCTTCCTACCTAAGCATTGTTTTAAATACTTATCCTTCTAAGTTTAAATTTTCCTTGCAACACAATGCCCATTATTCTACTTCCACCTTCATCTCAAATTATCTCTTTAACTTGGTTTTACTTATTGTTATAGCCACCCACCCAAGTCTACCCTAAAATAAGGTACAATTTATAAAGATTACCCCCTACATTGCAATTTAACCACAGAAGTCCACAATACCATTTTTCTTGCTTAGGTTTAGGAAGGATATATTTTAACTAAAATTTCATTATCATAAATTCCTTCCATATATTTCTTCTATTCCTCCTTCTGTTTTACCACAATCACAATGTAGCAAACTCTCAAAATGTGTGTGTGTGTATAAAATTTGTATGTGTATAATCATACAAAGACTTCCTAAAATATATAATTGTAAGTATGCCACAAAAACCATTTGAGGGCTAGGGATGTGGCTCAAGCAGTAGTGTGCTTGCCTGGCATGCGTGCGGCCCGGGCTCAATCCTCAGCACCACATACAAAGAAAGATGTTGTGTCCACCAAAAACTAAAAAAAATAAATAAAATAAATATTAAAAAAAAAAAACATTTGAAATTCCAATGTTAGGGATATAGATTAAAAAATACACTGAATTTTTTTTTTTATAAGTTGTGTTTGTTGTTTGTTTTCAGGGGTAAGAAGGCCATAGAGGATTGAGGGCCTTCATACAAGAACCAATTGCTTCACCTAAAACTACAAACTGTATGCAGCAGAATTCCATTGAAGACTAAAACTTTTTTTTCTGTAAAAGAAAACAGTTGAAATTGCACAAATGAAAAAGAAAGTCTCTATACCTTGCCCATAAGGATACAAAACATTAAATAACTACTTTTACCACTTGAGAAAGAGGCATCATGTACCAAACTAGAGCATTATGAAGTAAGTATTAATGAATAATAGAAAAAAATCATATCCACTTTCTACCTTTTAAAGACTTAAAACAATGGTAAAATGGTTTTAGAGAATGCCCATGAATTTGGTTATCAATTTAGAATAAAACCTAAGGGATAATTTGTGAGTGCCATCTGGGATTCAGGCAGCCTCATCAACCAAAAATAAAACTTGTTGAGATCATCCAAATTTAAAATTCACATACTTTTTTTTTTACAACTGGATTGAATTAATCTTTCTTTGGTAGAGGTAGGGGACAGAAAAAAGCACCCAATCTCTATACTGGCTTGCATGAAATAAAATAATTGTTTGCAGGTTTTATAAAAATAAAAACTGGCATCTTTAGAAATTAAAATGTGAAATGTTCAAGTTGAAAACCACAAAAAGAATTCCTTTATCAAAAAAGTTAGTTGTGAGACAGGATTCATTGGCATTAAACTCTAAAAATGACAGCTCAGTGAAAAACAATTCTGTTTGAAATTCTCATTCTATGTATCTGCCACAAAAGGATACACAATCTATTATGTCATAAGTTCTGAAATCCAAAAGCTTTATAAACATAGTTTAAGGTGGAAACAGGATCCAGAATCTAGAAAAAGCTCTAATTCATCCCTAATTTAGCTAGCCCAGTCTAATGATAATTTTTAAGAAACTTGTAGCTAAAACCTGTTACCTGGCACACTGGAATTTGTTTTCAAAAGCAATGTCTGTAACATAGTCCATGTTGTTTTCAGACATTTTCCTGTAGAACCAGAGGCATCTTAAATTTGCAAGTTCAAATTGTGTACTTACCCCTGATACCTACCAAAATGAGGGACTGGATATAGAGACAGATTTCCTGTCCCCTAAAATGTTTTGAGCACTGCAAGAACTGCTGATTACTATGTCCTGTCAATCTCAGGGATTCTTACAGGCAATTCAAAGGGGGATATGGCAGGGTGAGTAGTTCATACAGCCAGACTGTTTTCTGAAGGAGATATCCTGCAGATAACCTGATATGAGATACCCCCTCAGGGACACTTTACATCTAATAATCATACCAAAAGTCCATTTTAATATGAAATATGAATCCAATATGTTTAGAAACATACTCAAAAGGCATTCAAATGTCAATTTTCTCATATTGAAGCCATATTTAAAGTTAGGTAGTCAGTGTAGTTAGGTAAATCGGGTCTAATATCAAGTGAAATCTAAAATGGAGGCCATGCTGAGAATGATTCCAGGAAATGCAGGACAACTCATGAAATGTTAATGAAGTCTCAAAAAAGCCCTAGGCCCAAAGTCCATCCCAAAGGAATGTTAATGGAAACCAGGAAACAGCCCCCAACAGATTTGGAGATAGCCCATCCCAAAGAAGTGTTAATGAAGTCCTTTCTGCCCAGATTACTACTTTGGCTCACCTGTGTCCCACCCCTTGGGCCTTCTAACCTACATTCCATCACTGAAAGAACTATAAAAAGGGAAAACAACCCCATTTCCACGGATTCCACCTCTTGGGTCCCCTTCTTCCTCCGGGAGAAGACTTTTCTGCTGTCCTTTAATAAACTTCTAATTTCCACTCTGACCTTGCCTCAGCATGCTTCTCTGGTGTTATTCTTCAACATTGGGGAAGCAAAGACTCTTCACCAGTCAACAGTGGTAACAATATTGTGAAGTATTTCCTTTTAAACATAAACCTTTTATTTCCCAAAACTAAATCCAAAGAAAATTATAAGTGCTATAATCTTATACTATAAAGTTTTATACTACAAAGAACAAAAGCAAAAACATATGTTTTCCTGCCCTTTTCTAATCTTCTCCTCTCCCCCACTCTACATCCTGCAGATCATTTGTAGGTCTTGGTTGTTAAAATTTATTTCTACTGTAGTCTTATAATGCTCTAGATGCTGAAAAACTTCTTATCCTTTAGCATTACTTGGCTTAAATTTATGCACTGCTCTTAGAAAGGGAACCCGAAAACCTTTTTAATGACAGATGTGTTATGGAAAATTTTCCCCACAAAGTTCTGATGCTGTGAAATATCAACTCCATGAAGTCCCAGAAAGGAAATGACTTACATTCTTGGAAAATGAAGCCACTAGCAGATTTCTCTGACAGCATTTTTTAATCCCCAAACTCTACCCTGTGGCAACTGGAATTATTTCTTACAAAAACTACATTTAAATTGATGCTTATAAAACCAATAAGCAAATATCATGAGGTCCTTGAGAATAAGGGAAGGAATCATCCATGGAAAATACAGCAAGAAATTATTTTCCTCTACATTTAGAAGTGGTAGAGCACAGATTTTTAAGTCTAAAGCAACCTGAGAATTGTAAGTTTGTCTTCCCTGCTGTGGGTGATGCTCAGCTCCTGAGGAAAATGCTGGCAAAACAGATTCCTTGCTAAAATAAAATAAAAACAAATACTAAAAGGGTAGAAGGGAGTCAATGACCTAATATTTCTTTAGGCACTAGGTACACAACTGTACTGTCCCAAAATTTTGCAAGCTTTCATTTCAACTTTAAAATATACTAGTTTTGGCCATTTTCCATCTCTTCATATCTTAGAAAATGCCCCACTATTAGGCTCTGCCTTCCTGGGACTGGAGGTATTTTTTTCATCCTTTGACCTCCCAGGTGTGGCCTCAGGTGTCCCTACCTGACAGTGCCTGACCATCCAGCCCACAGGGTAAACTGGGGGTCTTCTTTGAAGCCGCCTGGCCTACTGCCAACTCCTTCTGAGACCCACATTCTGCAGGCCTTGCCCCACAAGTCCCCTGAAATCCCTTCAGGTGCCCAGGAGCTCCACACTGGAGTCCGTTTTCCCCAATGAGGCACTTTCAGGGTGGTGAAGCAGACACTGTGCTCTGGTCCTTTCTGGAAGCTGGGCTGCCTGGCCTCCAGGGAACTCAGCAGGTGGCACTGCACCACCCACATGAATTCGGACTCAGATGTGGGTCCCTTCACAGTGATGGAGAGCGATGGGCAAGAGCCCTAGAACAAACCATCAGAGACACCACCAAGCCCTGGAACCTCGGAGCCCTGCAATCCCGGGATGAGGCCAGCACACGGAGCCTGGAGCACAGCCTGCAGTCACCACCGGACTCCCGCCCTCAAAGCCCAGGTGGCCCAGAAGCTCCGCACCTCCCCTGCTGCCAAGTTCTGCTTCTCCTGGTCCCAGTCCTCCCGCCTCTGCGTGGGCAATCTCCGACTCCCAAGGTGACTGGCTCACCTGGGTGTGCCACTCTAGACAGGAGCAAGCTAGAAGAAGAAGAAGAAAGCCCCAGAGGGAGACACATCCTTGCCGGGACTGGGGAAGTTGAGAAACCCTCCCGAAACCATCCAGTCTCCACCGCCACAGTGGAGCCAACAGGGGACACAGCCGGCAGCCAGGGTGCGGTGCCCAGGGGAGGGGGGTCAACTAGGAGGCTCCAGGCGCTGGGTTCCCACTCTTCTCTCTAGAATGTCCCGTGGGCCAGATGTCAGAGCCTCCTGAGCTGTTGATTTCCTCCTGCTGCCACCGAGGCTGCCCGCTCCTTTCTTGAGTCTCTCTTAATGATAAGTCTTTTCTGTTTTATGTGACTTTTTGCACCACTGAATCTGGGGGAGCAATACAGAACACTTAGCCTCCTTTTTAAAAATATTTTTTTTTATTTGTGGATAAACACAATACATTTACTTATTTATCTAATGTGATAATGAGGATCGAAACTAGGACCTCACACATGCTAGGTAAGTGCTCTACAACTGAGCCTCAATCCCAGCCCCACTTAGCTCCGTTTTGAAACACATCAACTCTGTTTGCATAAGAACAAGCAGGCTGGGGTGAGCAGTCATGATGCTTGTTATTTATTTATTTATTTATTTATTCACCTTAAAAAGCACAGAGTGTTCAGCTACTATTTAGAATGAACACCTGGGTAGTGGTTTTGCAGGTTTTGTAGGAAGGAAGGTGAGTGCCCAATAACTGGAATCCATGTGACTTACCTGGAAACTGGGCAAGCGCCAAGGTTGATCTTTCTTTGTGCAAGGCTGCCATCTTAAGGCCAGTTCAGATATTTCTGACCAGTCAACTACTGAGCCCAAGTGCCCAATGGGTTTTACACATTTATGACCTGACTCAACTATTGTGAAATGATTGCTGTTTTTTACCACCAGCCAGAAAGTAATCTCAAGATATTGATTAATTTCAGATGGAGGAAAATAAAGTTCTAATGCTGCCATCCAGGTCCAAGTCTTCTCCAGGGCACCTGCTAGTCCTGCTGTGAGCCTTCATCAAAATGGTCAGGAATTCCTCGACAAATTGCAAAGGGGCTGAAAGGTCATCTTTGTTTGTATAATTTTGGATTAATTAACATTAGCATAAATGACACAAACATGACAAAGTTGGAAGATAAGAAGCAAGCCTCTCATTGGCAATCTTTTCTTTATTCAGTATTCAGCAGAAGAGTCAAGCAGTGGTTTACCTACCATGGTGTATTTTGGGGGCAGAAAATGGCTTAAGTAAAGACGAAGGTTATATAGGCTTCTTTCACCATATCAATTTTTCTTTCAGAACCTTACAAAATTCTTATTATGGGCACTTATGTCATCCACATCTTCAAATACAATATGTCAAATCTTTCTTTTCTGAAATCTGAATTCTATTCTTTGATGTTTCATAGTCCTGCCGGTAATTATATTTCCCACCTTGGTCTCTTTTTCCCTCTATGTGCTTTTTGTAAAAAATAAAATAAAATAAAATAAAAAAGAGAAAAGAAAAAAAATCTTCTGCATGCCTATTTAGCCCACATTTCTTTTTTTTTTTTTTTTTGAAAACATAGGACTTGGTGGTACTTTGCATGTCTCTAAATCAGCCTGTTCTCTAATTAATAAACCTTAAACTTCCAACATATTAAATGTCAACCTATATTTTGTATGTAAAATGGTGTTGAGATAAATTCTAGCTATTGTTTGTCCTTGATGTAAACTGTGAAGGGTATGTAAAATAAGTCCAAGCACATTACTCTAAATCTTTTGTCGTTTAAAATTATAGACCTCAGCCAGAGAAAAGGAACACACACAAAACTACTTGCACCCGCCTGATTTCAGACACCCCCCACCCTAATGCAGCAGCTGAACCAAAGACAATAAGCCCAGGAAATACCCTATTCACATTCCTGTTCCATGCTAATGACTCAGCCATACTCCAATACAATATACCCCAGGAATTGCTTTCCAACCCTAAAAGAAGCCTATATAACCCGGGCTTTTGCCTCTGCCCACCATCATTTTTTGTCCCCAAAATTAGCTTTACCAGAGTTACATCTATTTACTCCACTGGAAAATATTGAATAAAGTAAAGCTCGCCAATTCCAGCTAGCAGGATAACTCCAATATACAGAAAGAGGTGCAACAATATTTACATAGAATTTCATTGATACTCAGCCATTTTCATGCTGCCATTAAACACGTTTTGTGGGAAAGTTTGAGACTTCTATGTTCAAATATTTGCACACAGGAACAGTTTGAGTTTTTATGTTTCACTTTATTTGCACTATATAGATGGATGGAAATACAGCTATATATCAAATATGGTTTGTGCTAGATGATTGAAATTTCACACAGACAATCACTCTGTGATTTGTTTCCCCTTGAAGTACTTTTAAGCATAAGCATGCAGGAAACAGTTTTACTGACACATCTTAGGATGTAGCAGGAGAAACCAAATGTACTGTGTGCTGCACCATAATTTTTAGTTGGATATTATTCATTTCTGGCAGGTTTCACCCTTTCCATAACCCCACTTTGTAATTGCAGTTTGCAACTGCTAGTTTTCAAATGTTTTCACCCAAGAAGAGTTTGAATAATAAGGTTCACTTTGTTTTGCACTACAGAGTTGGATGCATACAAAGCAACAAATCAAATAAGTTTGTGCTAGATGCTTGAAACTTCACAAACAAAATAAGTTGAAAGTTATAAGAGAAAGCCAATGTACTGAAAAGCTTCAACAATTTTTTTATTGGATTTCTTTCATAATTCACAGAGTTCACTCTTTACTAAACACTATTGTATTCCAATTTTGAGGCTACAAAGTTAAAAGTTTTGTAACCAAGAACAGTTTGAATTTTCAGGTTTCACTATTTTTTGCACTATAGAGATGTTTGTAAGTAGAGTTACAAATCAAACATAGTTTGTCCTAGATGTTCAAAACTTCACACACAGATGCTTGAAACTTCACACTTAGAATCAGTTCTAAGTGTTCCCTCTGTGGTTGGTTCCTGGTGAAAGTAGATTGAAGATGATGCAGACAAAAATAGCTTTCTCTATCAACATTTTAGGTTACAGCAGGCAAATTCCCATGTACTGAAAGAGCTGAAAATTTTTTGTTGCATTTATTTTATACTCTACAGGATTCCACCTTTCAATAAATACTCTTTGTTCTTCATGTTTGCTTCTCCTAGCTTAGATAGTTTGCAGACAGTAACAGTTTCAATTTTCAGGTTTCAGTTCATATTGCACTATAAATTTGTAGGAATATAGAACAGCAAATCAACACAGTTTCGACTACCTGCTTGAAATTTGACATCTGCTATCCAATTCAATGGTCATTCTGGGATTTGTTACTGATTAAAGTCCTTTTTAGCAAAAACACACACAAACCGTTTTTACAAACTTGCGTTAGGGGCTAGAAGAATAATCCCAATATACTGAAAGAGTTGATACTATTATATCACTGGATTTTTTTTGTTACTCAGCAGATTCCATCCTTTCACTAAACACACTTTGTGACCAAAGTTTGAGACTCCTAGTTTCAAAGGTTTGCACGCAGGAACAGTTTGAATTTTCAGGTTTCATTTTGTTTGGCACTCTAGAGGTGAATAGAAATAGAGCTACTTATCAAACATGGTTTGTGATAGATGCATAAAACTTCACATTCACATTACTTTTAACTATTCTCTCTACAGTTTGTTCCTGGTCAAAATAGCTCTAAGCAGAGGGATGCAGGAATATCTTTTTCTATCTGTGCAATAGGAGTTAGAAGAAATATACTCTTGTATTGAAAGAGCAGCAACAATGGTTTCGTTGGATTTTTTCATACTCTGCAGGATTTATCCTGTCATTAAACACACTTTGTTCTCTACATTTTGTTCTCCTAGGCCCAGCAGTTTGCAGACAGGAATGGTTTAAATTTTCCCTTTCATTTTGTTTTGCACTATACAGGTGGATGGGTATAGAGCTGCAAATCAAACCTGTTTTTTTTTTTTTTTTTTTGTAGCTGCTTGAATCTTCTCAAACACAATCAGTTCTCAGTGCACACTCTGTGGTTTGTTCCAGGTGGAAGTTTTTCTAAACAGAAGCGTGCAGGTGCCATTTTTACTATCTCAAATCAGAAGCTAGCATGAGAATCACAATGTACTAAAAGAGCTGCACCAAATTTTTTCATTGGATTTCATTGATACTTTGCAAGTTTCACCCTTTCATGAAACCAACTTTGTACCCTAATGTGTGACTCCTAGGTTCAAAGTTTTCCACCCTGGGACAGTTTGAATAATAAGGTTTCACTTTGTTTTGCACTACAGAAATGTATGAAATATACTGACAAATAAAACACAGTATTTTCTAGATGCTTTAATCTTCACACACACAATAAATTCTAAGTTTTTACTCTGTTTTTTGTCCCTGTGCAAAGTATCTCTGAGTGGTGCCATGGCAGAACAGTGTTCTCTCTCAGCATTTTAAAAACCATCAAAAATTTCCATTGTACTTTAAGAACTGCAAAATATTTTTCCTTTGAGTTCTTTTATACTTGGCAGGATTCATCCCTTCAGTAAACACGCTTGTTTCTCCTAGTTTGATTCAATACTTTCAATGGTTGGTTTGCAGACATGAAGAGGTTGAATTTTCAGGTTTCATTTCCTTTTGCACTATACAGTTGGATAAAAATAGAGCTGCAAATAAAACACGTTTTTTGTGAGATTCTTGAAACTTGACATTCACAATCATTTCAAAGTCCACACTCTGTGGTTTGTTTCCTCTTGAAGTACTTATAAGCCTAAGAATGCAGGAACCATTTTTACCAACTTGATTTAGGAACAGGAAGGATAATCCCAATGTACTTAAAGAGCTGAAAAAAATTTTTTTTCATTGGATTTCTTTGATTCTCGGCTAGGTTCACTCTTTCACTAAACCCTTTTGTATCTCAGTTTTGAGACTGCTAAGTTTAAAAGTTTGCAACCAGGGAGAGTTTGAATTTCTAGATTTCAGTTTGTTTTGCACTATAGAGATGTATGGAAATAGTTCTAGAAATCAAACACGGTTTGTGCTAGATCCTTGAAACATCACACACAGAATCAGTTCTAAGTATTCACTCTGAGATTTGTTCCTGGTCAAAGTAGATTCAAGCAGAGGCACACAGATCGAGCTTTCTCAATCAGCCTTTTAGGAGCCAGCAGGAAAATTTCCATCTACTGAAAGACAAGAATCAATTTTTTTCATTTCATTTATTTTATTCTCTGCAGGATTAATTCTTTCAGAAAATGCTCTTGTTCTCCAAATTTGGTTCTCTTAGATTCAAATGTTTTCAGACAAAACCAGCTTGAATTTTAAGGTTTCAGTTGCTTTTGCACTATACAGTTGTATGAATATAGAGCAGCATATCGAACAGTTTTTGCTATCTGCTTGAAATTTAACATCCACTATCTGTTTTTTGCTTACTCTGTGACTTGTTCTTGGTTGAATTATTTTAGCAAAAACACAGAAGAACCACTTTAACTAACTCACTTCTAGAGCTAGCAAGTGAATCCCAATATACTGAAATAGCTGCCACTATTTTTGGTTGGATTTCTTTGTTAATCAGCAGAATTCATCCTTTAACTAAACCCACTTTGTACCTAAATTTTAGGACTCCTGTGTTCAATGTTTTGAACCCAGGAACAGTTTGCATTTTCAGGATTTATTTTTTTCCACTATAGTGGTGAATTGAAATAGAGCTACAAATCAAACATTGTTTGTGCTAGATGCTTAAAACTTCACACTCACAATAGTTCTAAATATTCACTCTATTGTTTGTTCCTGGTAAAAATTACTCTAAGCAGAGGCATGTAGAAATACCTTTCTCTATAAGTGCTTTAGGAGCTAGCATGAAAATTCAAATGCATTCAAAGTAAGGCAACAATATTTTGTTGGAGTTCTTTGATAATTGCAGTTCTTTTTTATCCACCTTTACTGTCCAAAATGAAGAGAACCCTGAAAATTCAAACTGTTCGTTTGAAACTAGGAAAACAAGACTTGGAGAACAAAGTGGTTTTAGTGCAAGGATAAATTCTGATGAATATCAAACATCTCCAATAAAGATGATTTTGTTGGACATTCAGTACATGGGGAATTTTCTGCTACCTCCTAAAGCACTGATAGAGAAAGCAGTTCCTTCAAGCCTCTAGTTACAGCTAGAGTGACCAGAAAAAAATAAAAGAGTTAAGACTTAGAACTATTTGTGTGTGTGTGACATTTCAAGCATCTAGCAAAAAGCATGTTAGATAGCATGTTTCAATCAATATATAGTGAGAAAAAAGTGTAAACTGGAAATACAAACTCTTCTTTTGTGTAAACTATTGAAACCAGGATTCCCACGTTTGGTGTACAATGTGGGATTAGTGATAGGCTGAGTCTTGCTGAGAATTAAAGAAATCAAATAAAAGAATTGTGGCAGCGCTCTTAGTACATCGAGATTCTTCTGCTAGCTCCAAAAGTGAGTTAATAAAAGGTATTCCTCCACACTTCTGCTTAGAAGTACTTCTACAAGGAACAAACCACAGAGTCAGCACCCCATACTGTTGATGGGTGTAAAGTTTCAAGTATTTAGCAAAAACTATGTTTAATTTCTAGCTCTATTCCCATCCATGTCTGTAGCACAGAACAAATGAAAGCTGAAAATGCAAAATGTTCCATTGTGCAAAACGATGAACCTAGTGGTCCAAAATTAAGGGTGCAAAATGGGTTTAGAGAAAGTGTGAACCCTCAAAGTATCAAAGAAATAAAATGAGAAAAATTTTCAGCTCTTTCAATTTATTGGGATTCTCAAGGTAGCTCCTCAGTTGTATTAACACAAGCTTTCACTGTATGCTTCTCCTTAGAAGTACTATAAGCAGGAACAAAACACAGAGTTAGCATGGAGAACTCATTATATATGTCAACTTTTATCTCTTTAGTGCACAACAAAGTAAAACCTAAAATTTCAAACTGTTCCTGTGTGCAAACAGTTTAACCCAGGTGTCCCAAATTGCAGGTACTAAGTTTGTTTAGGGAGTGGGTGAATCCTACAGAGAATTGTAAAAAAATCCAAAGAAAAAAATTGTTGCAACTATTTCAGTACATTGGAATTTATTTGCTAGCTAGGAAAAAGAGTTAGTAATATGGATTCCTGCATACTTTTGCTAAGAACAATTCAAGCAGAAACAAACAGAGTGAGCACTGAGAACTGATGGTGAATTTCAAGATTCAAGAAAATAGCAGAAACCGTGTTTGAGTTGCAGATCTATATTAAACTACCTGTATACTGCAAAACGTATTAAAATCTAAAAATTTAAACTGTTCCTGTCTGGAAACGATTGAACCTAAAAAAAAAAAATTGAGAGCAAAGTTTGTTGAGGGGAAGATGAAAAGTGCCGAGGATCCAAAGAATCCAATGAAAAAATTGTTGAAGCCCTTTGAGCATATTGGAATTATCTGACTAGTGCCTATAGCAAAGATTTAAAAAATTATGTCCTGAATACATCTGCTTAGAGCTACTTTGTCCAGGAACAAACAACAGAGTGAATACTTTGAACTTTGTGTGTGTGTGAGGTTTCAAGAATCTAGCACAAACCATGTTTTATTTCTAGCTCTATATCCAACCATCTTATAGTGCAAAATGAAGGGAAACCTAAAAATTCAAATGGTTCATGTATGCAAACTGTTGATTCCAAGATAAGTAAACTGGGAGAACAATGTGAGTTTAGTAAACATATGAGACATGTCAAGTATCAAAGGAATCCAAAGACAAAAATTTTGGCAGCTCTTTCCAAACAGGTGAATTTTCCTGCTAGCTTCTAAAGCACTGACAGAGAAAGATTTGTCGTGAGAATCTCCTCACAGCTACTTTGACCAGGAACAAACCACAGAGTAATGACTTAGACCTGATTGTTTGAGTGAAATTTCAAGCTTCTAGAACAAACCATTTTTGATTTGTAGCTCTATTTCCATCCATTTCTTTAGTGCAAAACAAAGTGATACTTAACAATTCTAACATTTTATGTATGCAAACTATTGAATCTAGGCATCTCAAACTGTGGGTACAAAGTGAGTTTAGAGAATTGGTGAAGCCTTCCGTGTATCAAAGAAATCTAATGAAAAAAAATGATGCAGCTTTTTTACTACATAGGAATTCTCCTCCAAGCTCTATTGCAAGTTATTAAAAATAATCCTGAATGCTTCTGCTTAGAAGTGCTTCCATCAGGAACAAACTACAGAGAGAGCACTGAGAACTAATTGTGTATGACATTTTGTAAGCAGCTATCACAAACAGCGTTTTATTTTCATCTTTATATTTATGCAACTATATAGTGCAAAATGATGTGAAACCTGAAAGTTCAACTGTTCCTGTCTGTAAACTGTTGAACCTAGGAGAACCAAACTTGCAGAAAAAAAGTGTGCTTAAGAAAAGCATGAAACCAGCTGAGTATAACACAAATGAAATGAAAAATATGTGGCAGCTCTTTCAATACACTGAATTTTCATGCTAGCTCCTAAAGCACTGATAGAGAAAGCTGTTCCTACCTGCCTCGGCTGAGAGCTTCTTTGACTAGGACAAACCTCAGAGTAAACAATTAAAACTCTTTGTGTGGGTGAAATTTCTAGCATATAGAACAAACCATGCTTGATTTGTAGCTCTATTTCCATCCAACTATATAGTGAAAAACAAAATGAAACCTGTTCTGGTGTAAAAACTAGGAGTCCCAAACTGGGTGTATTAATTACATTTAGTGGAAGTGTCAACTCAGCTGAGTATCAAAGAATTCCAATGAAATTATTGTGGTAGATCACAGAATTTTGAGATTCTCATGCTAAATGCTACAATGATTTAAAATAAGGTGTTTTCCCTTGATTCTACATAGAAGTACTTCCACCAATAGCAAACACAAAGTGAGCAATGTAAACTGATTTTTTCTACCAAGTTTAAGAAGTTAGACAGACCATGTTTAATTTACAACTCTATTTTTATAAACTGATAGTGTGCAAAATAAAGTGAAACCTGAAAACCCAAACTGTTGCTCTCTGCAAACCATTGAAACTAGGAAAACCAAACTTGTAAAACAAAATGTGTTTAATGAAAGGGAGACTCATCCCAAGTATCAAGAAATGCAATAAAAAATTGCAGTGCTTTCAGTATATGGGAATTTTTTTTTCTCGCTCCTAAAATATTGATAGACCAAGATGTTTCTGCAAGCCTCTTCTCAGAGCTACATTCACCTGGAAAGACAAAGAGTGGACAGTGAGAACTGATTGTGTGTGTGAAGTTTCAAAGATCCAGTACTACCTTATTTGATTTGTAGCACTATTTCCATTCATCACTATAGTGCCAACAGAGTGAAACCTGATAATTCAAACTCTTCCTCTGTGCAAACCTGTGTACCTAGGAGCACAAACTTGTGGTACCAAGTGTGTATACTTAAAGAGTGAACCCTGTTGAGTATCAAATAAGTCCAATGAAAAAATTGTGGCAGCTCTTTCAGTGCATGGGGATTATACTTCTAGCTCCTAAAACGTTGATAGAGAAAGCTGTTCATACATGCCATTGCTTAGAGGTACTTTGATCATTAAAAACATAGAGTTAACACTAATACCTCATTGTGTGTGTGAAATTTCAAGCTTCTGGAATGATCGGGTTTGATTTGTAGCTCTATTTCGACCAATCTCTATAGTCTACAAAAAGTAAAACCTAAAAATTGAAACTCTTCTTCTGTGCAAACAGTTTAGCATAGGAGTCCCAAACTGAAGAGACTAGGTGGATTTAGGGAGTGGGTGAATCCTACAGAAAATCATAAAAAATCCAATTAAAACTTTTCCAGGTATTTCAGTATATTGGAATTCTTTTATTATCTAGTAAAATTTGTTAGTGAAAATGATTCCTGTGTGCTGTTGCTACGAATACTTTAAACAGAAACAAACAGAGGGAGTACTGCGAACTGATTGTGAATGCCAAGATTCAAGTAACTAGCAAAAACGTGTTTGAATTGCAGATCTATATTCATCAACCTGTATAGTGAAAAACAAATTAAAATCTGAAAATTCAAACTGCTCCTGTCTGAAAACCATTGAACCTAGGAAAACCAAACTTGGAAAGCAAAGTTTGTTTAGGGGAAGATGAAAAGTACCGATGATCCAATGAATCCAATGAAAAAAAAATGTTGCAGCTCTTTGAGTATATTGGAATTATCTGACTAGTTCCTAAAGCAAAGATTTTAAAAATAAGATCTGTTCCTGCGTACATCTGCTTAGAGCTACTTTGTCCAGGAACAAACAACAGAGTGAATATTTTGAGTTGATTGTGTTTGTGAAGTTTCAAGCATCAAGCGCAAACCATGTTTTATTTCTAGCTCTATTTCCATCCATGTTATAGTGCAAAATGAAGGGAAAACTGAAAATTCAAATGGTTCATATATGCACACTGTTGAATCTAGGAGAAGTAAACTTGGAGAATAATGTGAGTTTATTAAACAGATGAGTCATGTTGAGTATCAAATAGATCCAATGAAAAAAAAATTGGCTACTCTTTCCTGCTGGTTTTTAAAGCACTGACAGAGAAAGATTTCCTGTGACATTCTGCTTAGAGCTACATTCACCAGGAACAAACCACAGAATAACCACTTAGACCTGATTGTGTAAAATTTCAAGCTTCTAGAACAAACTATGTTTGATTTGTAGCTCTATTTCAATCCATTTCTTTAGTGCAAAACAAAGTGAAACCTAACAATTTACACCATTCTCTGTGCAAAATGCTTGAATCTGGGCATTTCAAACTGTGGGGACAAAGTGAATTTAGAGAACTGGTGAAGCCTTCCGTGTATCAAAGAAATCTAATGAAAAGAAATGATGCAGCTTTTTCACTACTTAGGAATTCTCCGGCTAGCTCCTATAGTGAGTTATTAAAAATAATTCCTAAATGCTTCTGGTTAGACGGTCTTCCATCAGGAACAAACCACAGAGAGAGCACTGAGAACTAGTTGTGTATCACATGTTTAAAGCAGCTAGCCCACATCATGTTTATTTTTATTTTTATGCAACTATATAGTGCAAAACAATTGATACCTGAAAGTTCAACTGTTCCTGTCTGAAAACCATTGAACCTAGGAGAACCAAACTTGCAGAAAAAAAGTGTTTTTAAGGAAAGCATGAATTTAGCTGAGTATAACAGCAATGAAACCAAAAATATGTTGCAGCTCTCTCAATACATTGAATTTTCATGCTAGCTCCTAAAGCACTGATAGAGAAAGCTGTTCCTGTCTGCCTTGTCTGAGGGCTTCTTTGACCATGAAATTCAACACAGTAAACAATTAGAACTGTTTGTATGGGTGACATTTGAACCTTCTAGAACAAACCATGCTTGATTTGTAGCTCTATTTCCATCCAACTATATAGTGAAAAACAAACTGAAACCTGAAAATTAAAACTGTTCCTGTGTTCAAACTTTTGACACTAGGAGTCCCAAAAGTGGTGTAATAATTATATGTAGTGAAAGGGTCAAATCTGCTGAGTATCAAAGAGTTTCAATGAAACAATTGTGGTAGATCTCAGTATGTTGATATACACTGGCTAAATTTTACAAGGAGTTAAAATAAGCTGTTCTTGCTTGCTTCTGCTTAGAAGTACTTCCACCGGTAACAAAGCACAGAGTGAGCAATGAGAACTGATTTTTTTATACCAAGTTTAAGAAGTTATACAGACCGTGTTTAATTTACAGCTCTATTTTTATCCACTGATGTTGTGCAAAATAAAGTGAAACCTGAAAATCCAAACTGATGCTATCTGCAAACCATTGAAACTAGGAAAACCAAACTTGAAAAACAAAGTGTGTGTAGTGAAAGGATGAAACCTTCCGAGAATCAAGTTCCAATGACAAATTTTTGCAGTGATTTCATTATATGGGAATTTTTCTTATGGATCCCAGAACATTGATAGACCAAGCTGTTCCTGCAAGTGTCTTCTTAGAGCTGTATTAACCTGGAAAAACAAAGAGTGGATTGTGAGAACTGATTGTGTGTGTGAAGTTTTGAAAATCTAGCAAAAAACATATTTGATTTGTAGCACTATTTTCATTCATCACTATAGTGCCTACAGAGTAAAATCTGATAATTCAAATGTTCCTCTCTGCAAACTTTTGTACCTAGGAGCACAAACTTGTGGTACAAAGTGTGTATACTTAAAGGGGTAACCATGTTGAGTATCAAAGAAGTCCAATAAAAAATTTTTGCAGCTCTTTCAATACATAGGAATTTTATTTCTAGCTGCTAAAATGCTGATAGAGAAAGCTGTTCATTGATGTCTCTGCTTACAGGTACTTTGATCAGGAAGAAACCACAGAGTGAAAAATTGATCTCACTGTGTGTGTGAAATTACAAGCTTCTGGAACAATGGTATTTGATTTGTAGTTCTATTTCTAAAAATCTTTATAGTTCACAACAAAGTAAAACCTAAAAATTCAAACTCTTCTTGTGTGCAAACAGTTTAACCTAGGAGTTCCAAACTGGAGGCACTAAGAGGTTTTAGGGAGTGGGTTAATTCTACCGAAAATCATAAAAAATCCAATTAAAAAAATTGTTGCACCTATTTCCGTATATTGGAATTCTTCTGCTAGCTCATTAAATGAGTTAGTAAAATTGATTCCTGCATGCTTTTTCTAAGAATATTTCAAGCAGAAACAAACAAAGTGAGAACTGAGGACTGATGGTGAATGTCAAGTTTCAAGGAACTAGCAGAAACACTGTTTGAGTTGTAGATCTATCTTCATCCACCTGTATAGTGCAAAAAGAATTAAAATCTGAAAATTCAAACTTTTCCTGTCTGAAAACCCTTGAATATAGGAAAACTAAACTTGGAGAGCACATTGTGTTTAGGGGAATATGAAAAGTGCCGAGGATCCAAGGAATCCAATGAAAAAATTGTTTCAGCTCTTTCAGTATATTGGAATTATCCGACCAATTTCTAAAGCAAAGATTAAAAAAAAAAAAACTGTTCCTGCATACATCTGCTTAATGCTAATTTGTCCAGGAACAAACAGCAGAGTGAATACTTAAAACTGATCGTGTGTGTGTGAAGTTTCAAGCTTCTAGTACCAACCATATTTTAGTTGTTGCTCTATTTCCATCCATCTCTATAGTGTGAAATGAAGGGACACCTGAAAAAAATTTCAATGGTTCATGTATGAAAACTATTGAAACTAGGAGAAATAATCTGGGAGAACAATGTGAGTTTAGTAAACAAATGAGTCATGTCGAGTATCAAAGGAATCCAATGAAAAAATTTGATAGCTTTTTTAAACATGTGAATTTTCTTGCTAGTTTCTAAGCACTGATAGAGAAAGACTTGCTGTTAGATTCTTCTTAGAGATACTTTTAACATGAAAGAAACCACAGAGTAACCACTTATACATGATTGTTTGAGTGAAATTTCAAGCTTCTAAAACAAACCATGTTTGATTTGTAGATCTATTTCCATACATTTCTTTAGTGCAAAACAAAGTGAAACCTAACAATTCAAACTGTTCCTGTGTTCAAACTGTTGAATGAAGGTGTCTGAAACTGAGAGTAAAAAGTATGTTTAGAGAAGTGGTGAAGCCTGCCGTGTATCAAAGAAATCCAATTAAGAGAAATGATGCAGGTCTTTCACTACATAGGAATTCACCTACTAGCTCCTAAAATGAGTTAATAAAAATGATCCCCACATGCTTCTGCTTAGAAGTGCTTCCATTAGGAACAAACCACAGAGAGAGCACTCGGAACTTATTGTGTATGACATGTTTAAAGCAGCTAGCACAGTGTTTTTTTTTAATCTTTATTTTTATGCCACTATATAGGGCAAAAGGATATGAAACATGAAAGTTCAAACTGTTCCTGTCTGAATACCATTGAAACTAGGAGAATCAAACTTGCAGAAGAAAGTGTGTTTAAGGAAAGTGTGAATTCACCTGAGTATAACAGTAATGAAATGAAAAGTGTGTTTCAGCTCTCTGAATACATTGAATTTTCATGCTAGCTCCTAAATCACTGATAAAGAAAGCTGTTCCTTTCTGGCTCGGCTGAGAGCTTCTTTGACAAGGGCAATCCACAGAATAAACACTTAGAACTGTTTGTGTGGGTGAAATTTTAAGTATCTAGCACAAACCATGCTTGAGTTGTAGCTCTATTTCCATCTAACCCTTCTAGTGAAAAACAGACTGAAACCTGAAACTGTTCCTGTGTTCAATCCTTTGAAACTAAGAGTCCCAAACTTGGTGTAAAAGTTATATTTAGTGAAATGGTCAACTCTGCTGAGTATCAAAGAATTCCAATGAAACTATTGTGGTAGATTGCAGAATGTTGAGATTCTACTGCTAAATCCTACAATGAGTTAGAATAAGCTGTTTCTGCTTGCTTCTACTTAGAGATATTTCTACCAGGAATGAATCACAGAGTGAGCAATGAGAACTGTTATTGTATGCCAAGTTTAAGAAGTTAGCACAGACCGTGTTTAATTTGCAGCTCTATTTTTATCCACGGATATAATGCAAAATAAAGGGGAAACTGAAAATTCAAACTGTTGCAATCTGTAAACTGTTGAAATTAGGAAAACCAAACTTGAAAAGCAAAGTGTGTTTAGTTAATGGTTTAATCCTCCCGAGTATCGAGAAATCCAATGAAAAATTGTTGCCTCGCTTTCAGTATAAATGCTGCAGTCTGGCTGGGCACAAGTCAGGAGCCACTTGTCAAAAGAAATGAACTTTATTTTTAGAACACACACACCAAACCACACAGCTCCTCAGGAAAACCTTCAGAGCCCAACTGCCACCACCAGCTTCCCACAAGCCTCTCCACCTCCCCCACTCCTCCTGCTCTTGAGGCTGATTGGCTGGGTTGCGTGGGCAGAGCCAAAAAAGTCCCCCAATGAGCAGCTCTGTGGTCTGAAAGGGCGGGAAAACAGCCCAATGAGCATCACCGCAGAGGAGCCAATCAGTTGGCAGCAAGAAGTTTGCTGGGGCTGCTGTGAGCCAATCATCAACTGGCAGCTGGAAGTTTGCTGGCAGCTGGAAGTTTGGTGGCAGCTGGAAGTTTGCTGGGGCCCCTTCCCCCTCTCTTTAAACAACAAGCATGTGGCTTAGGGACCGTGCCTGCCTTAGGTTGTCCAATAGTACATATGGTCCTTACCCGTTATCGGATGAGCTGACCTCAAGGCGTCAACCTCCTCTCTTAGGTTGGTACCATTGCAATTGGATCTTACCCGTCACTGACTACCAGTCCAGTATACAGCCACACCTGTGGATAGGTCTTTGTCCCAGTGGGGGTTGAGGTTCTTTGCCTCACCTATGTTGGCCCCCAAATTTTAGCTGAACGACCATGACAAGCAGGAGGGAGGAAGATACACCAAGCCAATTGACGGTTGCTTTTGGAAAAATTGTACCACTGATGACACCATCAGCAAAAATACCCCAACACTACCACAAGACGCTGCACCAACAGATAGTTCACAATGCATACAGGTGAGTTCACAATGCATACAAGTGATTCATAGTCCAGGCAAGTTCTGCAAGCAGTTCAGTGATGTCTCCTTTTGGAAAAATTGTACCCCAACACTACCATAAGTCACTGCACCAACAGGTAGTTCACAATGCATTCAAGTGAGTTCACAATGCATACAAGTGATACATAGTCCAGGCAAGTTCTGCAAGCAGTTCAATGATGGCTATTGCAGAAGCTGTAGATTGGTTTTATCTTTGTCTTCACAGGCACTGGGATGAAGATAGGAATTCTGGCAATAATGGCTAAAGAAAAA
>NW_026006383.1:198213-202348 GCF_001458135.2 Marmota marmota marmota
ACACTCAGGAATCTTCTTTCAGTAGTTTATTTCAGGCCCTTGATAGTTCTTCATCTCTTTCTCGGATGCCCCTCCCAGCCTTAATAAAGCATCTCAAGCCCCAATGCAAAGCAGCCACGTGGAGCTTTCTCATAGGGTGATGAAAAGTCATGCGCCAACTCTCCCAAATGAGGAGTTGTTTGTCACAGACCACAGCGGAGCCAGCGCCATCTTGTAATGGCAACCATAATTTGCATAAACGGCAGAAGCGGCTCACCACAATATCACATAATTAAATATCATATACTGTATTTAGGTTTCTATAGGTGTTGCACATCTGGGATGATGGGACACAATTTCTCTTCTTTTTTTGTTCTCAGTTACCTTGTAGAACTGCTATAACATTTACATGACTTGTGTGCAGGTAGGCTTGTCTGTTGGCGCCCTCTGCTGGCCTAAGGCCAACACCCATCATTAAGGTGTTGGTCTTAATGATTATTTAAGTACTTAAATTTTGTCTTCTATCTTTTGCACCCTTGATAGCAACATGAGGAAAGCCCTGATAGAGGGTGAGAAAACTTGTGAAGAAGAATTGACCATATTTGCCCAGCTGCAGAGCCAGTGTTTAGTAGAGCTCACCCAAGATTCAGTTAGGTACCTAGTCAAGAAGCAGCTAACCATGGGTGCAGGAGGGAGCAAAACTGTCCTCAACATTTACATATATACAAAAAAAATTTACATATATATATATATTTTTTCTTGAGCCACTAACATTTTTGGGTGGTTTATTACATAGTAGTAACTGATATAAATCTGGGTTGCAGGTATATCTGAGAGGGTTTTAAAAGAAAAGACACTTGGTTGAAAGTTAGAAGCCCTAAATTCTAATTCTGTCTTGAGCTGGCTGATCTTGCACAAAACACCTTCACAGTGCTTTAGATTTGAAGTTCATGTTTCAATCTTTTACATAGAGACTCCCAAATTCTTTATTCTACCATTCCTCCCAATAAATAGTGACAAAAATTGGTTAATTTTGGAAATTTAACATTTGCTGATTTTCCCAAGAATCTGATTATAGACCAAGTATTACAAATTATAGAAAGTTGAGCTGATGTGTTCTTACCTTAAGCCATTCCTTAAAATGTAATTTTAAACTAAATCCTTATTGAGAACTTTCTATGACTTTCATTTTCTTTAGATTTTGTCACTGTATGTATGTTTGTAAATTTGAAACATGCAAAATTTATTAAAATAAGCTCCCTTGTGGATCAAAGATTTATTGAACACTGTACTTCATCATTATCCCAAAAAGAAACACAAAACAGAGATTTAGCAATGCAAAGAAAAAGAAAGAAAGAAAGAAAGATAGAAAGAAAGAAAGAAAGAAAGAAAGAACCATTTCAAAAGAATGCTTCTTCAAAATTCATCAAGTTTTTTAAAAATAATTGATTACATTATTAAAGATCATTGCTTCTCAACAATTCTAAATTCTGAAAAATTATAATTGACTCATATAATCAAAGCTAGTAAACACACACATTTGGGCTTATACAAGGGAGTTCATATGATAGAGATTATTTTTAGGGTAGGCAATGATTCTTAATATATGGTGATTAGGGTGCTCTTTGGGTATCTGAAAAAAACTACAAACATGCTACTTAGAAACATGTTATTTACAAAAATCACACATACACACATATTCACCTAGTATTTTTTTATACTTTGCCTTGTCAACACCATGTAATCACCATTCCTATGAAAGAGGATTTTTGACACTATTAATCTGTGTATCCACAGAACAGACAGTAGAAGTCCATTTCCCATGGCTGCAGCTCACACAAAGAAAAAGGGCTAACATCAGCCATTTGAGTACATATGCATAAGACATCTCTTGGGAAGCAAATGACATTCAGAGGAAGGTTCTGCACAGATCCACCCTGGCTAGGATGAAGAAATGGAACATGAGATTTCAGAGATTGCAATGGCCAGAGGTTCTGGAACATTGTGCTGGGTGAGAGGCAATGTCTGCTCAGTATCAGTGGCATCAGGAACTTCCCTAATCATTATGCAATATAACTTTATGGTTTCTCCCAACCATATAGTTTCCAACCCTGATTCTCAGACCCTTTTAGAAAATCTTTAAGCTACCTAATGCCCTTCAATAAATGTTTAAGTCCTGCAACTAAGTATTCTGGCAGATACATAAAGTACAAATTTTGCATCTTATTCCAAGATATTTTAAGACCATTAGAGGATCATGCATAACTTGGTTCTTTTAGAATACACAGTGACTTACACATTATAGTGATATTTGAAGACATCAAAAAGTAATGAAGAGTGGAGTCACAGGGCTTTTTGGACTGATAAAACAACTTTAAGCAGAGTGAGCAGTCTGTTTGACCACTTCTTACCAGCCCACTAAGAATTAGGTAGTGTGGTTTCTGTATTGAATATGGGCAGGACCATGACCAATTGCATCAGTGTTAAAGAAGTTTGTGACTTCCAAGAATAAATCAAATGAGACAATAGACACACCTCTGCCTTATATACTGAGATACCCCAAGCCATCATAAAAAAGTCTGGCTACACAAATACCACATGCTGAAGGTAGCTGAGACCATACCGATGAGCCATATTAGGTGATCTCACTGACAGACCCAGCTGAGGAATCAGTTGTGAGATACAGTCTGATACAGTCTGATGTTTTCTTGTTTTTTTTTTTTTTAATTGACACTTGCATTGTCTGGTCTTCCCTTGACTTTCTTGCCATGATTTGATTATTGGAGGAAAGCTAACTCTTGCCTGGCCTTGCCTTATCTGGCCTTGCCTTGCCTCTTCATGGCATGGCTGCTGAGAAGTTAAGACTTGCTTGGCCTTGCCTAGCATGACCTTGACTTGTCCTTCCAGCCTTGTCATGGCTTGTGCACCAGGGGAAGCCAAAACTTGCCTTAACTTGAATTGATGGCCTGCTTCTTTGACCGACCATGCTTTAGCTATGAAGGGGAAAACCAGACGTGCCTTGCCTTATTATTTATTTTTCCTTTGATGTCCCTTGCTGTGATTTAGCTATCTAAGAAAAGCCAAATTTTCCCCGGTCTGGCCCAAACTTTCATGGCTTGGTCATGAGGGAAGCCAGGCTTTGCCTGGCCTGACCTTGCCTTCTGTATCAGGAAAGCCAACCCTTGCTTGCTTTTCTTCCTCACCTTACCTTTCTTTTCTTGCATTGCTATGGCTTGGCTACTGAGGGGGAAACAACCCTGGCCTGTCTGCATTTTGCCATGCATTGCCTTGAGATGGCTGTCATTGGGAAGCTAAATTTGTCTCACTGTTCCTGTCCTTGCCCTTAGCTTTGCTATGAAGAGGAAGCCAAGCCTTTTCCTTCCTTGCTGTTTTGTCTTATAAAGACTTGACTGTAGAGGGGAAGCTGAGCTCTCCTTGCCCCATGCTGCTTTTCTTTTACTTCCCTGGGCTGTCAGAAGGAAGCCTCACCTTGCCTTCTTTTCCTTTCCAGGTCTAAGAAACCTCTGTATTCTCAAATATTGGTATTAAGGTTCTTATCCCATCTGCCAAGAAGGGGAATAATATGGATGGTGGAAGGACACAGACATCATTATACAAAATACATGTATGAAGATGTGAATTTTGTGTCAATATATCTTATATATAAACAGAGATATGACGATTTGTGTTATAAAGGTGTATTAAGAATTGTAATGCAAAAAAAGAGAGCTCAAGTATAATGGCATAATTTGGCATGAACATACTTTATATACAGAGTTATGAAAAATTGTTCTGTGAATGGATAAATATGAACACAATGAATTCCACTATTGTCATGTATGTAAGAAATAAATAAGTAGATAAATATATAAATAAAATAATACTATGTTACACTTCTTTTTTTATGTTTTAATACTCAGGGAATACTCAGAAATATTCCTTTTTGTTTTTTTTTCTCTCTTTTATTGAGTGGTTTCCTGCTTGCTTAAGCACACCCCTATATTAACTATCTCATAAAATATACATTATTTTAGTATCCATTAAATATAATGTACCCATTTTTATAGTCTCTTCAGCACTGTTTTGGCCATACTTACCTCTACATTATTTGCAATATATTAAATTATATATATATATATATATATATATATATATA
>NW_026006383.1:202726-212440 GCF_001458135.2 Marmota marmota marmota
AAATTAATGCCTGTAGACCAATCCACAGCATGGTCATATGTGTAAATAAAGGCACCTTTTTGACTCTTTTGTTTCATTTTATAGCTGCTAGGCATCAACCTCAGGGACTTTCATGCACACTCATAGTAGGCAATCACCCTGTCACTCTTCTAGTAATAACCAGATTTGGAATGGGTCCACTCAGATTCATTTATTGTCTATTACAGATTTCAGACAATAGCAACCGAAATTTATTGCTTACTAATTCCTAACATAAATAAAATTATTATTTTCCAAATTCATGTCTTATTCATATCTCATTGTGATTTTAAGATACTGAGGATTTTTTTACAATATATCAGGTTTTCTAAGTGAAAAATTATAAGATTAATAATAAAGAACTTTTAATCTTTCTTGTGTATATGTCATTTATCTCCTTTCTTTGCTTAAATGTTTGTATTTTCTATATAAGTATATAAACAGCATTAGCTGGCATGCCTCAGGTTCAAGATTTTAATTGAAAAAATTAAGTGTTTTGCCATCTAAGAATGGTGCTGTCTCTTGATTTGCAAAAAGAGGTGCTCATTTCTTTTTTTCACTTTCAGTGCTGTTTTAATTAGAAGTACTCACCAAGATGCTTCTTTATCTGTACTCCTCATTAAACTGTTGATTAGACATGAGAAGAATCTCTTTAACTTATGGATTTCTATATCTAGAATGCATTTTTCTTGTTTTATAGATTCTCTTTACAGATGTTGTAATTAGATTTTTCCACTTCCATTCATTTGTATAACTTTTAATCCATTGAGTTTATATTCATGATTTTTGATATTAATAAAATAAAACACCAAGACTTCCATGATAAAATTCTGCAGTCCAGAACATATTGAAGCACCTTATAATCTAATTATCTGATCCTTAAATATACCTAGAACTCAGTTATTAACCTATACTGTCTGCTTGCCCACCTAATGGTAGCTTATAGTCCCCTTTCTGATATAATTTATCCATTCATATTTGTTACTTACTGAGTTATTTTTATTTGTTTGAAATTTATTTTAAAAATAATCCTCCTTCTTGGTTCTCAAGTGAATTGCTATTAATTACCTGCCATATTCTTTTTTGATTTTGATTAATTTATTCATTGGTATAGGAGATTGAACTCAGTGGTAGTCTTTCACCAAGTTCCATCCCAAACTTTTTCATATACTAATCTGACATAGAGTCTCATTGTTGCTTAGGGCCTTGCTAAATTGTTGCAACTGGCCCTGAATTTGTGATCTGATTCAGCCTCCCAAGTAAAACCATTTGGAAAAATGTACATGTCAATCTCCTGAACTTTTTGTTTTTTAAATTATCTTTACTGGACTGTGGTTATTATTCTTTCTCAATACTAGTATTAAAGTTCCACTTGCCCTATTTTTTTTCCTTTATTTAAGGTTGAGAAGCTTGGCACAGTGCCTCATGCCCTTAATCCCAGCATGGTAGAGGTGGAAGGAAGCATAGCATCCTACGTTGGAAGCCAGCCTAGGCACTTAGTGTCTCAAAATTAAAAGTGGTCATTTAAAAAGGATGGTGTGTACAGCTCAGTGGTGGAGTACCCCTGGGTTCCATCCCCAGCACTGAGGGTCAGGGAGATTGAGAACCAGAAATTTAATGATCATTTGTATTTTCAATTATATATTTGATAGATTTATCCCTAATATTTAATTTATTGTCATTTATTTTTCATTGTTTACTATTTCTTAATACTTTTAAGACTGTAGTTTTTGACATTCTTGTTTCTTAACAGAAACACTAAGAAACCTTATTTTCTAGGCCCCACAGATTTTACAGGATAGCGTGGCTCTGTGTTGTGGCTTTTCTTAGGGTGCTCCTTGAACTAGTTTGCCTTTGGTTGAAAATTTTAGTTTGAAACTTCTCTCTCCTGGTGGCTGCACACAGGGGATGATCTTCACCAGCAAGCCCAGTTAAGTATTTAAGGGCTTTGTCACCCTTGCTGTGGACACACTCTCTCCAGACACTTAGCTTTCTAGGAAGAGAGCTGTAGGATTCTATCAAAAGTACATAAACTTTTCTTCCACCTGGTGTCTGCACTGTAGGTTCTTTGATGTTCAATGGTTTTTCCTCTTTCTCAGTGTGACTAATTATCAAAATATGCCACCAGTTCTGTGTCACAGTAGACAGAAAACAGTTCCCTAAAACTCCAGAATATTTGAGCTACGTTCTCCTTTACCTGATGCCAAAAGGGGAAAACTGAGAATTGGGCAGTTTCTCCTGATCCTACTAGTGTGTCAACTTGGGGGAAAAGCTGATCTGTGAGAAAGGCAAAAGCTTTCCTTTACCATTTAGTGAGGCTGTTCTTGGTTTTGACATCTATCTCCAGTTCTTATTAGTTTTACTACAACTATTTGGCTGGGTATTGAGGCTCTTTATATACATTTATGTGTGGTTGTGCGAAAGAGAAATCATTTGTATAGCTGTTTTTGTGGAGTCTAAACTCCCTTCAGCCACTTGGGAATTCTTGTTATTAGAAGTGGAAATGTTCCATTGATGAATTAGTAATTGTAAAATTAAGTGTGTGAAGTTAAATGTAGATGTGTTAAAAGTAAAATTCAATGGTAACTTTGGGGAAAGTAATTCTTGGAGTTATGCAGGAAGAAAAAAAAAAGAGTGAGATTCACAAATGAATGGAAGACTTGGGATATGTCTTAGGGTAGAGCATATCATGGATTAGATCAGAATATCATCAATCAATCAATCAATAAAATAAAATAAAATAAATTAAAAACTGATTTTAATTCAGTGTTTGCAGACCCTCCTTTTGAAAGACATTGTATCTAAGTGGAATAATGAATAATCTTTGTTCTTCTTTAACTGTATTTTTCAATCTTTACATAATGATGATCATATGTAAATCTTTGTACATTTTAAAAATTACATATGTAACACCAAAAATGCTTAAAAAATGTATTAAGTAATAAATTCATAAAAATTTAATCTACATTCACCTTGAAAATTTCTTCCTGATTTATTAGATAAACTGAGTATAAATTTTCTTATTCTTAATGTTAACAGAGGGCTGGTGTTGTTTTTCAGTGTTAGAGAATTTTTCTAGCATGGTTGAGGCCCTGTTTTTGATTCTCAGCACCACATATCAATAAATAAATAAATAAAATAAAGGTCTTTCAACAATTAATAATAGTATTTTTAAAATGATAACAGAATAAGTTTCAAAGGCAGATATGCAAAGTACTTATTAATATTTAAATGGTGAATTTAATTACAAAACCTGAGGGCAAATTCAGAAAATATTCTTATTTCATAAACTGAATTGTACAGAAACTCTGTAGAAGAATGATGTGATGCATATGAAGTGTGTTGTGCATACAAAAGAAAAAATTTGCATGCAGGTTTCCACTGAATTTTCAAAGCATTAGAGGAACATTGAACCAACAAATCAAGACTAAATCCAGAATGTAACTTGTTTTGGCAAATAAAGTTTTACTGTTGTTGTTTTCTTTTGCCATGTTGAGATTTGTCCTCAGGCTTCATATATACTATACATGTACTCTACCACTGAGCCTCACCCCCTTACCCTGAAAATATAGTTTTATTGGAATGCTATTAGGCATTCAATTATTATATATGGCAGAATATATAATAATTTTTAGGCTATGACCACAGAGAACTTCTGGTCCACAAACCCTAAAGTCTTCATGATGAGGTCCTCTAAAAAATATTTTGCAAATTCCATTGGTATTAATTTTAATATCACCAAATATATTGACATGTTGGTGGAACAGGGATCCCTATATGCAATCTACCAGCAGCATTCAGGTTAATTTGAGAGTCAAATATTGAGCATTTATCCACTGGTTATGAAAATTAAAATCTAATTATAAACTGAAGAAAAATCTACAGAACTACTAATGACATACACCATTCAAAAATCAAAGATATCATGAATATCCCAGAAATGGTCAGGAACCATCACAGATTAAAAAAAAAAAAAAGACCACTGGACACAGTGAATAATTGATATTAAAGTTTCCCAAAATTGGATTTATTTTGGTTCAAAGACACTTGTTAAAATAACTGTCAATTTTTTAATAAGATTTGTAGAGCAGATATTCACAATATAGTTTACCTATTTTGATCATTGCACCATAGTTACAGAGATAATTTCTCATTTTTAGAAAATGTGAGGTTTTTTTATTTACAAATAAAAAGACATTGTGTGCAACTTGCAAATGGTTCAGAGATA
The DNA here is from genome assembly GCF_001458135.2 of Marmota marmota marmota. NCBI lineage: Eukaryota > Metazoa > Chordata > Mammalia > Rodentia > Sciuridae > Marmota > Marmota marmota. The sequence goes on from NW_026006383.1 coordinate 206,973, forward strand.
AAAACTGTTATGTACCTAGACTTATCTAGAAATGAAGAATAATATTTGGGGAATGTTTCTTCTTAATTCCTTTAACTACTGTCTTAAATCTTCTATAAATCTGAGATTATCAAAATAGAACATTTCTGAAATAAAAATAATTTTTTTAAAATATTAACAAGTAACAGCAAACACAATAAAATAAACCATGAATCTCTATAGGTGTAATAAATGAACAAATTTAGTGGTGAATGATACAGTTTTATATTTATATTTATATTTATAGTCTCAAACTATCTTCACACAAATAATAATTACAAAGTAAAATCTTGCAAATACCACATTAATGACCAAGGTTAACATCAGCATTAATGAGGATATTATAGGTCACATGATGTGATTCAAAGTGAAAATCATAGAATTGATTTCTGTGGTACTCTTGCCAAAAACATGTAATCTAGTTCCAATCATAAAGAAACCAGAGAATCCATTTTAAGCCCATTCTACAAGCTTTCCCCCTGAAAAATTCAAGGTCATGAAGGTTAAGAAAAGACTAAGGAATATTTAAATCTGAAGGCATCTATAAAATAAAACAATTAATTTCATTTCATGTCTTTGAATATTTTTTTATAAAGAACAATATTAGATTACTAGAAAAACATGAAAATAATAAAATAATCTGAGGATCAAGTGGTTGAAGGCATTATGATAGAATGTATAAGTGTTGATTTGCTTAATGTGTTTTTTTTTTTTTTTTGCTTTTTTTCTTTATACAATCTTGGAAAATACTAGTGAAGTTGCAGGTTCTAATGCAAAGTACATTTTAGTATTGAAGCATTTTAAAATGAGTTGCTAACATATGCCTTCTTTCATGATAGGTTTAGTATTTCCTACAAGTCAGAACATTCTAGATAACAGTATAGCCTTCATAATGAAACTGATATAATTAACAACTATGCTGTTACTTGTTAATATTTGAAAAATATATTCATAATGAATGAATGTTGAATTGTAGTTATCTAGCAGGTTCTGACTTGTACAAAATACTAAAATTATCATAAATGATAGCATATGTTAGCAATTCAATTTAAAATGCTTCAGCAGACAAAAGTACTTTATGTTAGAACCTGTAAATTTACTATTATTTCCCAAGATTGTATAAACAAAGAGAAAAGGAAAAAAATAAAGACAAGACACTAAGCAAATATTCTTATTAGAAAAATTATTAAGTCAGTGCCTCAAATTAAAATTATAAAAATTTAAAGATGGCAGTATAATAATTGCAATACCTTAATCCATTAGTGAATATAGTAACCAGCATGCAAAAATAATGTTGCCTAATTCTCTGGATCCATATTCAGTGATATAATATAAATAATCCATCAATAATGTGATATTTAGATCTACCAAATTAGTGTTGACTTGGTTGCTGAATTGAGCTTAAATGCTAACATTTAGATAGTCTGAAAACACATCTCACTAAAAACTGGTTTGCACTTGCACTTCAAATTTTCTTACAGATATAAATAATTTTCATATTTTGATAATTTCATTATATATATGTTACATACATCCATTTCAATAAAGTTTTTATATCATACATATCATAAATAATTTAAATATTATATTAACAGTCTGAAAAACACAATATTAGCTTTCATATTTTCTTAAAATATCTGTATATCCTTATGATGTTTCCAAAAGTAGATCTTGTCTTGTCTTATTAGTAATTCATAAGGCAGAAGCTCCCATGGTCAGGATTCAAATTCTGCAGCAAGTGAAGAGAAAAAGAATTATATTTTTTCTCAAAGATTTTATAAGTATAAATCAGTGAAGAAGTTTAGAACTTTTTATTGTTTATAAGAAGAAAAATAGATATTTCCACAATACAAAATCACTATGGAATGCAGTATGCCCATATTTTCATACACAGTTGTCATTATGACTGAGTGTCAGAGCTTTGGGTTTTCCACCCCTTACGCATAAATTTGACAACCATATGCTAGGGTATTCTGTCAAGCACTGGGTTGACAACATGGAGATGATAATGGACACATCTCAACAGTCATATACCATAGCTTTAAAAGCAGATAATCAGGCAATTTCCATAAAGAGTCATTGGCATTAGGACAAGGATAAAGCAGGATAATACTGGAACACTTAGAAGGGACTTCTGTCCCAAACTTGTGTCAGTGTTTGAGGTCCTTCAGTGGAAGTGATACATGAGTTAACACCTGAAGTAAAAGGAGAAATTGTGAGAGAAAGGGAAGAGGTGCATGCAGACACTGAGATGAGGAAGAACACTTGTGGAATCACAGTGGTCCAGTGTCACTAAAATCTAGAACAAAGTGACAGTAAAGCAAATGAGATGAGATAGGCTGAGTAACCTGACAGAAATCCAGTTGATTTGGATATTTTAATTTTTGGCTAAGAAATTTCATACTTTTCTTGAGGCAAATGTAAACTAATGACAGAGTCATGACAGGGTATTTTAAATGTGTGACTGTTACTAAGTCAGTCTGGGCTTTTGGCCATAAACCACAGAAAAAGGGTGATGCATTTTTCCCACAAAAGAATGTCAGTGTATAGGCTGACAGTTTCATAGTGGGGCAGAAGTGGGAAAAAAAGCAGTTTCACACTTAAGGTCTTTAATTTGTTGATTTTCAGAATTGGGAAAGATACATAGCTTTTTAATTGTAATTGATTTCAGAAGTTACGCCCAGCACTATTTAAGCATTTGGCTCATGATAGGTGTGCACTTGATGAGAAATGTGGTAAATACTTCCAATTCTTATATAAATATCACAATGTAGAGTGTTCTTTGTATAAAACTCTTCTCTTACTAATTCCCCAAATAGGGTCTAAAATATATTACTGAACATAGTAAGTATGTTGTAGTGATAACAATAAAGTGGTGTCTAATGCCTTTACACATTTGATGTGAAAACAAATGATTTTGAATGACAGAATTCCCATTCCTGTCTTTATGTTCTATTTTTAAAGAAAATTATTTTAAACAAAAATTTTTACTGGTGCATTTAACTATATATAATAGAGGAAGTAATTATGACATATTCACAGATGCACATAAAATAATTTGATCATTCTTTTTCTAGTAGTTTTTTTCCTCTCCTTCTCCCTTCACCTTTGAAGGCATTCTGCAGTGATTACGGAGACATATCTTTGTATCATGATGAGAGAGTTTAAAAAACACTTTTCTATCCAGGCTAGCATGATATGGCAAACTAATGTTCCACAAGGACATGTAGAACTATTACATTAAGTTTTAAATAAACTAGCTTATGCACAAGTAAAAAAGAAACATCATTTTCTCCCAGAAATACATTGGAAAAAGAGTTGCCCCCCCCCAAATCCCCTTTGCATTGTGTCTACATTCATACACAATTTATCATTGTTTTGTAAATGATAAATTATCTAATTTTTCTGGTAAGAACTAATAAGAACAACAGTTCCGTCCGCCTGAAGGTTCTCAAGCAAGGTGGCTTCATGTATGTTTTCTATGACCCTACTGCACTTGTTTTAAAGTTTAAGAGCTGCAGGGGACCCAACATGGTGGCCGGTGAGGAAGCAGCACTTTCAGTATCTCCACATTAACGGGATTAGAAAGACCCATTAATACGCCTGGATTCTACCTGCTGAGGAACTTCTAGCAAAATTCCGATGAAAGGAGACCTGCCGGGAATTAGTAAGTTTATTCAAGGTGACAGTTTGTCCCAGACGAGTGAATCTCGGCCACACGGCGCAGAGGTCCAGTCCCGCCGGCCGCCGAACGGCCGCCGGCCGCTGCCTGCCCGCCTCTGCAAACGGCCCCTGGCGACCCGGCAAGGCAAGAGGGGTCCCCACCCGGCCCAGCGAAAGGCCCCCCCGCCTGCTCGGCTCGGTGAACGGCCCCACCCGCCTGGCAAACAGCCCTGTCTGTGCAGCAAATGACCCCCGCCCGCCTGGCCCTGCCAATGGCCCCGCCCGCACGGCCAGCAGCCCCCCGCCAGCCCGGCTAGGCAAACAGCCCCACCAGCATGGGGAATGGCCCCCCCGCCTGCCTGGCTCTGGGAACGGCCCCGCCAGCACGGCAAACGGTCCCCACCCGCCCGGCTCAGGAGGCAACGTGAAGGGACTCTAACCAAGCCTTTATGAAATAGCGAACTGGGAACTAAAACCAGAGATTGAGTCAGACCAGATACAAGCCAATCCCACCCCTCCCTTCGGACACTCCAGCAAGGAGCCAGGGGCCCGCCATAGCAGAGAGGGGAAGTCACCAAAGTTCGGCCAATGAGATTCCTTCCCAGCAGAATCTACTTTAGCAGGATTGTGACTCCCACCCACATCAGACACAAACAACCGGGAAACTTCAAAAATTTCTCGTGGGCATGACCATAAGGGCCAAGGGACTCCCAACCCCCAACTCCCCCTACTGCCAGTGATGTGGGCGTGAATGTAGGGGCAGAGGGAAGCAGAGAAGACTCCCCACCCCCAACTCCCCCAACCGCCAACTGAGAGGACGTGACGGTAGGGGTGGAGGGAAACAGAGGACACTCCAGACCCCCAACCCCTCCTACCGCCAGTGGAGTGGTTGTGATTATAGGGGCTGAGGGAAGCAGAGGGGATCCTCGACCCCCTACTCCCATTACCACCAGTAGCAACACCCAAGGTCTTAGCCGCCAGCTTCCAAGGGCACGCCCACCAAAGGGGTCCGGAAAAATTAAACTATTGACTCCCAGACCACAGCTCCACAGCACTGGGGGCTTAGATGAATGACAGAGAGAGTGCTCAGTCATTCAGGAAATAGGGCATGTGGTGGGGCTGAAAGTGTAACCAGATCCTTGGGGAACCGCCTCCGGTGAGCAGGACCTGGCTGGCTGGCAGGAGGAAGGGGAGGAGGGGCCGTAGAAGTGAAACGGCTCTGGACCAACAGGATTGAGAGACTCCCAGGAGCCACCTTACAGGGATTGCTGTCGACACTTTGAGGGCAAACCTCAGCTTGGAGGGCACAGCTCTGCCTACGGGAAGAGAAGAAAATGGATCTCTAAGACCTAATTTTATTTCTTATTTTATTTTATTTTTTCTCCCCCCTTTTCCCTCTTTCTTTCCCCTTTCAAGTTTTATTGTACTTTCCATTCTCCTCTATGCTATCTATCTCCCTCTCCTTCTTTCTTTTCAAGAGCACCTTCCTTCCCCTTCCCCCCAACTTTCATCCCAAGCATTACGTCCTACATTACGTGTAATTGTCTAAATGCAAATAGGTGAATGTTTTGAGGCTGTCTATAGGGCTCCTAAATACCTAGGTACTACCAACACCCTGATCCAATCAACAGTTAGTATCCCCCTTCAGTAAAGCAACCTTCTAAAGTAACCAAGACATACTAACACTTATACCTTCATAGCACCTAACCTAAAGTCCTAAGAACAAACAACAGATCACTATATGCATACAGAATCCGAAAGCCCTTTATAAATTGAATGAATCAGCT
>NW_026006383.1:217349-224158 GCF_001458135.2 Marmota marmota marmota
CATCATATGTATATTTTACCTATTACCTAGATAAATTAAGCATTTGACACTGAGACAATTCAGAGCAACAGCCACTGGTACAGAACAAGATAGGTGAGTGGGTGATCAAGATAGATTAAAGCTGCTGCCTAGAAAGTTGGCCCATGAATTTGTTACCAGGGCTTCAGGAGACTGCCCATTCATTCTGTCACTCACAGGCCCCAACCCTGATCATCAGAATATTTTTAACCACTTTGCAGGTTATACTTCCCATCATCACAAGTAGGACAATGTAGAGAGGAAAAACTATATAGAATATTTTGTCTCTAGATACCATATAAGAATAATATTAAAAAATTAAAATAAAATCAGTTAATCTGTCAGGTGTCAGAATGTGCCCAGAGTGTAGTTAAAGCAACACTGGACACTTAAGTTTTAAGTTATAATCTTTCAAAATTAGTGAAACTTGTTCATGTTGCCATGTAGAAGCAGTTTGTCACAATATAACTATGTGAATCACAAAACTTCAAAAATACTTAACTAAAAGTCTAATAGACCAGATTACATACAGGATAATGCCAAGGGAAGAAAGCTTGATAATTTACCTTCAGATGAAAAATGCAAAGGTGAGTGAAAGATAAACTTCCTAGACTAATATTTCAAGAGTACATTCATTTCCTAACATTACTTCCACAAATTATAGGGTCTAGTTAGCTTTTGCATGCTACCGATCTCATCAACTGTCTCAAAGTTATACAGTAGACACAAATTAAGGAGACTAAGTTGCTCTCTTTCAGTCTAAGTTTTTACATACTTGTGGAATTTGGATTGTTCTATATGGAAATGCCTATATTCTTTCAGTTGCATTTCTTAGAATTTTCAGTTCAGATTCCAGATGGCTAATTCTGAGTTCCATCTGACTTCTTATTGAAGTAAAATTAGTCTTTCTGAACTGCTCTGAAATTTCTGGAGCTGCTTCTTGTGTCTAAAGAAAATAAAAAGAATATATTTTAAAAATAATTAGAACCCAAATAATTATTATGTAGTTATTTTATTTAGTTCTGAGTCAAAAATTCAGAAAGCAATTTTAAATGTGAAGAAAAAAAATATTAGACTGTAAACTTCTGTCATCAGTATCAATTACATTAAATATGAACCAATATTAATTGAGTTCTTCCTCTCCCCCTTTTGTTCCTCATTCCATGCCTTCCTCCTCCTCCTTTCTACTACGAATGGAACCCAGGGTGTTGCACACGCTAGGCTATCTCTCTACCATTGATCTGTGCTCAAAATAATGAATCATTCTCATGTTAGCACTCAGATCATCCAACAGTTTAAAGAATAATAGAATCAATTCAAAATATGAAAGTTGAAAAATTTAAATTAACAATTCAAAAGTATGTTATATTTCTGCATCACATTTTTTCTTTTCTCCTCATAGTCTTACTTATGTCCACTATTATCAAATATCCAACAGTTATCTGATGAAAATTATTACTCAGATCAAATTAGATGAAAGAATGATGTAAATTGAGGTATTTGAAGGGGCATCAAATGTCTTCCTTCTCTTAGAAATCTACACAACATCTTTCCTCAAGAGATATAGAATAAACTTATTTTATATATATATATATATCTCCAAAATACAGTTTACAATGAAATGAATGAAAGCAAATTGCAGAGAAGTAGGATAGACTGTAAAATCAGAAATACTTGTTCTTGCTTCTCCTCTAAATCCCATCTTGCTCGATGTTCAATGTCACATTCCCACCGTACTCCTTGTCCTCGTTCTACTCGAGTGCTCCATGTATGCCTTGGAAAGTTTACTACATTTTCTTCCAACTTCTTTTGATTCCTTTCTATTTTTTCAAATGATCTTGTATACTTTTTATAAAAAACAAGTTCTGCATAAAACATTCATAGTTTGTTCTCAAACGTAAATGCTTTGAAGATGCATTGTTCATCTTTGTAGTAAGATCATCCATCTGCATGAATAAAAGAAGAATGAAAAAACACAATATGAAAATAAGATACTGAAAATATTCGACACAAACTCAAACAACAAGTTTTACATAAATTCAATTGCAACAAAACATAATCTATACCAGCATTATGAAGAGTAGATTAAGTTCCTATAATAAGGTATATTAGCTTTTCAGTTGGTAAGGATTACAGATCTATAAATTCCTATTCTGGCTACATAATAAATGTTGAGGAAATCTATATAGAAGATGATTTTTCCCATACTGAATTCACTTTCACTATTGGATTAAGTGAATTTAATTTTATATTTTGTCACTGAAATATAGTTAGAATAAAAGTCTTAACAGGCCAATCTACTAACAAAAAATATTGGTTGATATCAAATAGTAAATTTGTTAAAACACTATTAGGCATTAATATTTTCCATTCATTGTAGAATATTTGTGGATATCAGATATTACTCTCACCTTGGGAGAATTTATATCTCAACAAGATAATCACCATGCAAACACTGTTGGTGACAGAAAATTCAGAGAAAGTGCATGAAAAATAAAAAATTATTTTATGTGATCTCTGAATAAACATGATCAAGAGAATAAAAACAGACAAGTCAGAAAGTACAGCATGAATAAGACAGAGATATGGTACAATAGGCACAATTCATGAAGACCACAAATAGGCAGGGTAATAAAAGAATGTCCAAATATTAACTTTTAAATAGATGCCCCCAGCCATGTAGTACTGGAGTTGTCAAGAGGTGGAAGCATTTTATGGTTTAGCAACTGATAACTGGCTAAGTGACATAGTCATGAAACAAAGTTCTACTAGACAACAGAAAGAAATAAAATAGTAATTCTTGCTAGAACACAGAGGTTCCCTGAAAAGAGTATTCTAAGTCAATGAAACTGGTAAAAAAAAACAAAAGACCTACTACTGTTGTATGAATTCACTTGTATGAAATATCCATTACAGAGCAATTTTAGAGTTAGAACTATAAGCCAACTTCCAAACAAGGTTTCCAAAAAGCAAAAGTTAATATCAAGAATCAGCAAATGGTGGCTGGTAGTTCAGTGGTAGAGTGCTTGCTTAGCATGTGTACAGCTCTTGGTTTGATCCTCAGCACCACACCTGAATAAATAAAGATAATGTGTCCATCTACAACTAAAAATATTTTTGAAAGCATCAATATTGGGCTGGGGCTGGGGCTGTAGCTCAGTGGTAGTGTGCTTGCCTTCCATGTGTGAGGCATTGGGATTGATCCTCACCTCCACATAAAAATAAAGATATTTTGGTCTATATACAACTAATTTTTTTATAAAAAGGATCAATAAATTGGTTGGTATCAAACTAAAAACTTTTTCACAGCAAAGGAAATCATCAAGAATTATTAACAGAGAGCTTTCAAAATGTGAGAAAATCTTTGCCATGTGCACCTCAGATAGAACATTAATCACCAGGATGAACAAATAATTCAAATTATTTAACACCAAAAGAACACCAACTAATAATCCAATCAATAAATGGGCAGAGGAACTGAAAAGGCACTTCCCAGAAGAACATATGCAAATGGTCAGAAAATATATGAAAAAAAAAAATTCAACATCTCTAGCAATTAGAGAAATGCAAATGCCACTCTGAGATTCCATCTCACTCGGGTCAGAATGGGAACTGAAAAGAATAAAATGATGATAAATGTTGGTGGTAGTGTGGGGAAAATGTTCACTTACACATTGCTGATGGGACTGCAAATTGGTGCAATCACACTGGAAAGCAGTATGGAGAGTCCTCAAAAATCTTGGAATGTATCCGCCATTTGACCCATTATCCCACTCCTTGGTTTACACACAAAATCCTTAAAATCATCATACTACAGTGACACAGCCACAACAATGTCTAAAGTGGCTCAAATGACAATATTGAAGCTATGAAACCAACCGAGGTAGCCTTCAATAGATGAACAGATTAAACAAATGTGTCATGTACACACCATGGAGTATTAATCAGCTGTGAGAAAGAATGAAATTATGGAATTTGCCAGTAAATGGATGGAATTGGAGATTATCATCCTAAGTGAAATAAGCCAATCCCCCAAATCCAAAGGCTGGAAGTTCTCTTTCATAAGTGGATGCTAACACACAGTAATGAATGGGGGAGGAAAGAATAGAAGTTAGTGAAATAGACAAAAGGAATGGGAGTGAAAATGGAAACAGAAAAGACAGTAGAATAAACCTTACACAACTTTCCTATGTTCACATGTGAATACATGACCAGTGTAACTCCATATTATATACAAATATAAAAACGTGAAGTTATAATCTATGAATGTAAATATTCAAATACAATCTACTGTCATATACATCTAATAAGAACAATAAGAAACAACATACTACAGGGACATAGCCACATCAATGTTTATCACAACACAATTCACAATAGCTAGACTGTGGAGCCAACCTAGATTCCCTTCAATGGATGAATGGATAAAAACATGTGGCATATATACTCAATGGAATATAACTTAGCACTAAAAATACTAAGATCATGGCATTTGCAGGGAAATGAATGGCATTAGAGCAGATTATGCTAAGTGAAGTTAGCCAATCCCCAGAAAAACAAATGCTGAATGTCTTCTCTGATATAAGGGGGGTGACTCAAAATGGAGAAGAGAGGAAGAGCATGGGAAGAAGATTATCTCTACACAGGGAAGAGGGGTGGGAGGGAAAAGGAGGGAGAAAGGGAATTGCATGGATGGTGGAAGGAGACCTTCATTGTTATACAAAATACATGTATGAAGCTGTGAGAAAAAAATAATAGTGTTACCTTAGATTAGGTAGAGAGAAATGATGGGAAGGGAGAGGAAGGCTGGGGAGATAGGAAGGATAGTAGAATGAAACGGACATTATTATTACCATGTGTATATATGTGAATGCATGACCAATGTGATTCTGCAAACTGTATACTCAGAAAAATAAGATATTGTATCCCATGTGATTCAAATGTCTGATAGGTCAAGGTCATTGTACTGTCATGTGTAACTAATTAAAACAAATTTAAAAATCACGTAAAAATAAAATAGAGGCTTGCCTAAAGTTAAAAAAAATAAATAAAATTACTATTTTTTACATTTGTAAATTACTAAAATAATATATTGGTAGTTTTCTAGGACTTTGGACGTGTAGGGATTAGAAAACTGACATCTAAGAGGTGCCAGGTTTCTTTTCAAGAACATGAAAATATTCTAAAATTGACTGTGTAAATGGTTACAGAACTCTGTTAATGTACTAAGAGACACTGAATTTTACATGTTATATGGGTGAATTTGGTGTCAGGTGCATTACATATATCATAAAAATGCCTTTTAAGAAATGTACTGAAAAAAACTTAGCTAACATTTTTCATTGTCTAGTTTGGATATCAGTCCAGACATAATACAAATATTTATATGCTTCATAATGTATCTAAAATAAAGAAAAAAATAAAGAAATAGCCTAAGTTTTTCAATAATTAGTCTAAAACCTAAAACATATCTGTATTTTGAGAAAAGCATAAAAAGATTTGTACACATTTTTAAAGTCAATTTAGTAATTACTTGCAGATTTTGAATAGATGCACAAAAATGAAGTAAAAATAACAAATTTTCCTGAAACATTCTATTAAATAGTACCTCTAATTTAGTTTTCCTTGTTGTACCATGGAAGTAGAGACAGCATGAAAAGCTGCTGGGTTATAGAAAAAAGTCTCAGCTTTCCTTAGACTAGATAGTTTAATGAAAGATGCTGATTTTGTAAGAGAAAGAAAAATTCTAAAAGAAAATTTTAAGTGTAAGAAATAAGTGCAGTATAAAGATCCCCAAATATAATAAAATCAATTATAATGAAAATATAAAGAAAGCTGTTCATTGAAATTAGTATCCCAGAATAACTTTTATTACTTAAGCAGGTGTTGATTTACAGATGACTTGTTCAATTTTCTACATACTTGACTTGTCATTTGTCTTAGTTTCTTCATTAAATCCTGTCTTTATATTTTAAATTTATGTGAAAATGTGCTAAATCTTCTAGAGAAGACTCTGATACATGTTGTAGTTTCAGGGTACCAGCTGGCTGTTTTTCAAGATGTCTCGCAACTACCTGATATTTCTGTTAATGATTTTGTTACTCAGCTCACTTTAAAAATTTATTATTATTATTAATATTATTATTATTATTACTATTGTTATTATTATTATTATTATATAATGATGTTTACTCTGAAAAAATATCACTACATACAACAGTAAGCTTCGGTTTATTTCTGAATTCCCTTAAGAAAATAGAAGATTGTGTACTCCTATTTAGTCACTATCACATTCGTTACACAACAGGGTGAGCCCTGTATCTCTACATACTGCTCTTGATAAGTTGCAATGTTTAACACACTACTGAAATCTCAATCAAAAATGGTTACACAGGTCTCATTGGTAGTGTTGAATTCTACAGAGGTTATTATCCCTCTCTTATTAGAGACTCAAGTTAATACTCCACATCCTCACATCTTTAAAGGTTTGCTAAAATAATTCCAATATACTTTCACAAAGAATAAAAGAGATGCTAGATAACCTGGTCTCCACCTCACTGCCTGTCCACATCTCCTAGATTTCTCACTGGTCTTCACACCACTCCTGCTTTACATAAACCCTGCCACCCTCATTAGTCTGGAAATGGGGGTTCAGTGCCAAATTAATGAATTTTAGATGGCTACAATTATCTTTGTACTGAAAGTCACTATATAATAGGAATTAGGCCATGAAATGAAGAAAACTATTAGCAAGTTATCATGAATATATGCATCAAATTACAGATGAAATC
>NW_026006383.1:226855-237951 GCF_001458135.2 Marmota marmota marmota
TGTATATATATATATATTAAACTTGTAGCAAATAACTACTGATTTTCACTAGAATTTTGAGCCTTTGACAACATCACCCTTTCACATGAATGCAGTAAGTGACCATTACCATTCATAACCCAGGTGGTTATTCGTCAGTCTCAATTTTAGTCTCAACTTTTTATTTTTCAAAATGTTTATGCAATTGAAAGCACAAGCAACATTTAGAATTGTTTTGCCTCCATTACATAGTAAATTTAGCTATAAGTTGCAGGACTACTAATGCTATTTTCAGATTCTAACCAGTTCAGAGTGGTTTTAGATGTAATTAGTAATATATAATGCCTGAATTCCAAAAGACTGTTTAAAAGGTATTTTCATTTGGCCTCCTTTACTTTCCTCAAAAAGAAAAACAAGAGGAAACAGGAAGAAATGCTTTATATGTTGGCATACCTGAGACTGGGTACATTGAGCATCATCAAAACTTTTGTGCTCCTCCTCTGAAGTCATGTCAAAATGAGTCTCTGCTGATAAATGAATACATTTACTAGAACTTCATTAGAAAGAGTGAACATCAATCCAAATAGAAAAGGGTAATTGTAACACCAAAACAACTTAATATTCCCAAATATGATTTCCAATTAAGTTTAATATTTGGTGAATAATTACTGGTTTCAACTTTCCACAGTTTTTCTTTTTTCTTTTTCTTTGTTTGTGTATACACCTTGGGAGTGGATCCACAAACTTATGCATTCTTGTCAAATACTCTACCACTTAGTTCTATCCCATGGCCACTTTAATTGTCAACTGGAGTCCTCTGAGTGGACTGAATACAGCCATCCTTCAAGGCTTGGACTTCCAAGTAGTTGTGAATAAAGATGTACCCATTTGCACCCAACAAACATTGAGTTCTCAGGGAGTATTTTATCTTGATCCAAATCCTCAACACACATCTTATAGAGACATGACAGGATACAAGGTTCAGTGCAAACAATATTGCCAAGATTTGTCTACTCAAGATCAATGAAATTTGCTCAGAAACAAGCTTGAAAATACACATGGAAAGAAGGGCTGATTCTGGGAAAATGATACTATAGAGTAAGCTGCATTCTAAGCTGCACTATTGCATGGAGACCAAAGAGTTGGTGAAGAGCTTCTCAGCAAAGTGAGTGAAAGAGGTATTTTATTCAAATCCCTAAAATTTCTGAACACTGAAAAGGTCCAGAGATTCAGTAATCTGTGGACCATAAACAAAAAAAGCCTACAACCTACATGCAAATATCAGTGCATATCTGCCTCAGACAAAGGGGGAGAGAGAAGAGGAAGTTGCATTCTAAGTTGTACCATGATGTGGCCTGCTAAGGAGAAACCTGAGATCAAAAATATTGCTTAAACTGATCTGACCAAACGTGCACTATGCACTGGTGCTTAAAAAGCATGCTCTTCTCTCAATGGGTGATGGGAGTGCTGAAGCCATAGCCATCCTCGGAAAGAGTGCAACAGTGGTTTCTTTGATTCAGTTCCTCTAAACAACACACACACACACACACACACACACACACACACACGAGGATCCTGGAAGTGCCTATGAAGGGACCCACGCTGTGCCTGATGGAAGGTAGAAAAAACTGGTGCAGGTTAGACTATACCCATGTGACTCCAGTAAGAAGTGCAAAGGGGAACCTATGTGTCTGGAAGATAATGTGACCAGCTGAAGTGTCAGAGAAAATGACCTAAGAAGGCAGAGAAAATGTGCCCCCAGGGATGGTGTTTTTTTTTCTGGCTACTCACCCCTCAAAAATACAGGTGAGAGGTGAGTAGTCAGAGAGCAGGAGATGGTGAGAGCATGAAATGCTGTAGGCCCACACAGAGAAAAGTATGAAATAGGTCAGGATTTTTCTCAGAATAAAGGGATAGGTGAGGCCTAATGCCAGAGGACAGTTGAGGCAGAGGAAAGGTATAAAGATACAGCATGAGGCTTGGCTCATGTCAGGAAATATTTCTAAGAAATTTCAGAAGGTTGACCTTTCACATTCTAAAGAGATGCTTGGTAGCTAGTTCACTCCAAAGGCTGGAAATAGGGAGAATGTAATAGTATGATATGTAGGGGAAACAATTCAGAATTGAGGGGATATTCCCAGAAACACAGAGGAGAGATAATTTTCTGTGACTAATGATGACATTGTGAGGAAAATCCTCCCACCTCTTTGGGAAAACCACCTTGCATGTGAGAAAAACTGGTAGCATTTCAAGTGTTTTAACATTGTGTTCCCTGGAGTGTTGTAATGTAAAACTTACCCAATTTGACTGTCTTTTCTTTCAACTTGCCTAATCCTTTCCGTGATGAATCCCTAGAGGCTGAAAAAAAAAGGGGTATATAATCAAGCAAAGTTGAAGAGGACAAAACAACTCATACATTACAGATGCCTCCACATACATCTGAGGTCTATGGTTCAGCTGTGCTAAAAATTATGCTATCTCCTGGGTTTCTGTGCTGGCTGGTTTGGCTGACAACAATCATGTGACTAAAATCTGCCAAAGGAATTTTGTGAATAGGTTTTGTGAAACATGCTGTTCATTTCACAAACCTGAGATTATTTGTCCAATGAGCATAAATAAAACAGACAAGGAAACATATACCAATACAAAGATACAGACTGATGGAGAATCCAACAATCCTTTAGTGGAGAAGCAAAGAAGGTCCCTAAGAGATTCAATGGCAAAGGTGAAGTCAAAACAAAAACAAGCCATAGAACCTATCTTACTGAAATACTATTGAAAAGATTTAATCTTTATAATTTTAAATATGTATATATTTACTGAATTTGTCCTTTCATTTTTGTTTAGTAAGGCCAAAGCTTTGTTCAGATCCCAGGGAAATGTTAGGTTCATTTCTCAACAAAGATATCTGAAGGAGTCAGTTGAAATACATATTTTGACACTAAAAGCTATGACACCTATTGTTGGTTTCTTATATTCAGGTGGGATGCTGGTTCCTCTTGTGCATCCTCTATTCCTGCATTCTCTGGTTTAATCACATTAGATTTTCATGATCCCCTTGTGTGAGAACAGATAGTTTCCACATCTAAGAAATAAGGTTTGATTGGTTTAAACTTTTGAGACATAAAAATTTAAAAGGAAAGTTGAAATGGAAGAGCACAGCTTTATCTGATAACAGTAATACATTATTACACACAAATCACACGCATATATGACAAAGATTTTGGGTATTCAAAGAGTAAACTGTATAAAGAGTTCTGTTTACAAATGAGTTTGGTTTGGTGTGACTTGCCAGTGTTTTAAGTGTATTCATAAAAGGCCAGGCCTATCAAAAAATTATAATTAGCTTTTGAAGGATGAGGATGTAGCTCAGTAATGAAGTGAATTTCTAGAATGCCCATGATCAAAATTTTATTTTCAGGCAAATAGGAAAGAAATTCAGAAAGTAATTATGTAAGGAAAAAAGACAGGGAGGGAGGAAAGGGAGTAGAAAGGAAAGAAGGAAGGAAGGAAGGAAGGAAGGAAGGAAGGAAGGAAGGAAGGAAGGAAGAGAGGAAGGAAGGAAGAGAGGAAAGAAGAGAAAGAGCAGAGCTGTCATTAAAAACCACGAATGATTCTGAAATGTAATTTTGCTCCTCAGAATGACTCAATTTAAACCACAGCAAGCAATATGTCTGATAGGTATGGAGAAAATATGGTCATGGCTGGAATCTTTCCCCAACTTACAAGCCCCTCATGATTCAAATGATGGAAAAGTTACAATCTCTCACATATTGTGAAAGATAGATATACTGATAGCCCCTGAATTGCATGCTCTCAGTTTCCCCATCATTCCCTCCAAGATTAACCAGCTAACTTATTTTGTTTCTTCCACATTTCACCTTCCCAGGAACTTTTCAAAAGCAACATCTTGATCTCTGGTCTTGATTCTTTATATTTTCCATTTTGTCTATGAATTATCCCCACTCTTTATTTTTCTTTTCTTTTCTTTTTTTTTAGTTGTAGATGGACACAATGTCTTCATTTTATTTATTTATTTATATGTGTTGCTGAGGATAGAACCCAGTGCCTCATGCATGCAAGGCAAGCACTCTACCACTGAGCTACAACCCCAGTCCACCACTCTTTCTTAATTCCCAATTTAAGGATTAGACCTAAGAAATATAAATTCTATACTTTTAGTTCTTATCACTTGCCAAGAGACAAGATCAGAATAAAAACTAGATGTATGCAATAACTTTATTACATTTGATGTTCCAGGGGCTCTGCATTTAGTTTTGCTAAAAGGAAATCCTTTCCTGACCTCTTTACATGGTGGCTGACAGATAGTGATCATTGGAATCACCTTACATGGAAGAAAACATAGATGTGCAGGCCAGGTAAGTCGGAGTATGCATTTTGAATAGGGATCCCCACAGATGATCTATTAGAGTCTGAGAGTCTGAGTCTGCACTTAGTCTGCTTCTCATTTCCCTGCCTTCAAATGCCTTACAATAATAGAGCCAGTTTTCCACCCAATAATGTTCCCAAACCTGAACGATGAGAAGAAGCCCTTTCTCCTTCATTTACTCACTGTATTCTCTCTGCTTTTCTCAGTGTCTATTCTCCCTTCTCCTTTCCAAATTGTCCAAAGAATATTTTAAAAACCTATGAATTTAGTTATCAGTCCATAAAAATTTGCACATTTTTCCACTTCCCATACTTCTGTGTCTGCCATCTGTGCTTCATCCCAGGTAGTGGCAAGAATGTCTATGATATAGGTATTTTTATTTTTTCTTTGTTTTAATTACAATATTGTTTTATATAAATTTATGACCAGACACATGGATTTATGAACATTTCACTTAAACCCAAATAATATTCAGAAAAAATTCTGCCCGAATCACAAGGATAATATTTATCTACATGTTATCCTGAATTTTAATGCTATTTTCAGATTTATAACCAGTTAAACTCTATTAGGTTTCAATATTAAATTATCATCTTTAGATTTCAAACCACTGTTATGAAAGGTAATCAAATTTGCCCATATTGACTTTCTTAAAACAAGAATACAGTAAGAAATCAGAAGTTTTAAAAATATATATCTGAGTGAACACACCTGTGGCTGCTTATTTTTGGTGTCATCAAGACCTTCCTCCTCTTCTTCAGATGATGAGAACCAAAGTGGTTCAGCTGAAAAATGTATGTAGATTTACGTAAACAACTTAGAACATTTAGAGAGAATGATAGTCTGCCAAAAATAAAAAGTAATAATAAGCTTGAATTTTAGGTGCTATTACCTCTTTAACTGTTTATTGGTGGGGTATACTTGTGTGTACTCAGTGATTTAACCCTAGAACATTGCAACATTGGCAAGAGCTTTGCCAGAGTTGTATATTTGTTTATTTTTGGAAACTGGGTCTCTCTAAAGTGTTTGTTTTGGCCTGAGACTTGCCATGCTCTTGTCTCTCAATAGCTGTGTTTAGAGGTGATCCACTGTACCCAGCAGAGAATTTTTTTTCAGGGAATGTTTTTAGTGGTATAAAACTTCAACAGTCTACCTGAGGAGACACTATATATCATCAGGTTTAAGAAACAAGAATATCTCAAAGGTATATCCACTCAAGATGAATTAAAATTTGCCAGATTAAATTTTAAAAACACTATAGAAATGTGGGGATACACACAATTTGGTATTATCTTCCCCATAACAGTAACTTTTTAAAACAACTATTCATCAGTAGTCATTCCCACAGTGACTTAGACTCTCTCTACTGTTATCAATGAACATCTTGCATATGCAAAGTTTTTCTACATTACTCTAAAAAATGTGTTCTTCTGTAAGACTTAGTCTGTTCAGTCCTGCATGATTATCAATCTCCTTGTCATAAACTGCTTTTTACCCCTTGATGTATCTCAGCATTTCAGCCACTGTTCAACTGAATATCTACCAGTTGACTTGTAAATTACTCCTTCCCCTGTCTAGCCCTTTGGCTCCTGAACTTAAGACATCATTTATATCACCTTAACATCAACAGTATATTTGAACCGAGAATTATTATGTTCCCTATGAGAATAGAGTAAAAAGGTGCCAGGAATAATGGCTTTCCTAGAGCTAGGATTCAGCAGAGACTAAAGGAATGAGGTTACCAGTAAGAGGCAGAAAATGGGGAAAGCTTAAAAGGCTGTAGCTAGACACAGAGTGAAGCATTAAATGGGTCAGTATTTGTCTGAAAATATAGGGATTGGTGAGGAGCCATCAAGATGACAGTAAAATTAAGGGAAAGGATAAAGTGTTAGGCTGAACTCATGAAAGATTTCTGGGTAATTTTAAAAGCTGGCCTTTTATCTTCTAGAGAGGTTTATAATCACATTTGCATTGTAGCTAGATGGCTCCAAATGCTGAAGATAGGATGAGTGTGGAGAGCATATGCATGAGCAGAAATGAATAAGAAGGTGGCAGGTGTGCCAAATAGAGGGAAGCAGGCCAGAATGGAAAAAAATGTTCCATGAAAAATAGAGGATATATCATTTTCTGGGACCAGTGTAGAATGAAGTTCCATTAAGTAATAAAGGACAAAGCTGGGTCTCTGGAATAAGAGGCTCTGTACTGTTACACAAGGTTTCAAATGACGTGTAGAATAAAACACACCAACTGTTTAAGTTCTTTGGATTTACCATGTAATATTTGAATTTCTCATTTTTGTATGTTAAGGGACTCATTTTAGTGCTTGGGGGTCAGTTTCCTGAATTTTGGATTTACCCAAACTTCCAATTAATAAGAGAAAAAGCTTTGTGGCAGAGCCACTGCTTAGCATGCCAAAGTATCTGTGTTCAGTCCCCACCATTGAAAAGTAAACTAAAAACAAAAGCAAACAAAAAAAGAAAGAAAAGCATGAAGAGGGAATATATAAAGTGGTTTGTGTAAGTATTTTTGAATTTACAACTCTGGATCAATAAAAATCATAAAAGAGTAATTTCCTAAAAATACTCTATTAGTTTTATAGAAAATGAATAATATAAAGAATACACAATAATACTTTGTATGGTTTAATACAGAGATAATCAAAACTGATGAAGGACATAGAATCCACAGCTGCATAAAGTACAACACGGGTTCAATGTAATTATTCAATAAAGTGGGTATTATATTAGAATTGAAATTAAATTTTAATTGGGTCTTATTTCACACACTATACTTAATCTCTGGGTTCAGACACATATTTTTATTTTCATCTCCCAAGATTTGGAAATTATTGGCAGCTATGCAATAAGTTTTTATAAAATTTTGGAGGAAAATAGGGCCTCATAATTCACCTAACAGGTATAAAAATTCTGGGAAATTTAATTTTAAAAATGTCTGAGATAAAGATTTTTTTAGAAATCATTTTTTTTGTGACTTTAAAGATGTAATTTTAAACTTGTATGCCAATATAGACACTGGAATGTGTATGTATGTGTGCATGTATGTATATGTATATGTGTGTATATATATATATATATATATATTTTTTTTTTTTTACCTGATTTGCATATCCTTTCTTCTGTTGTCCCCACTGTATTCTTTTGAAGAAAATACCTCCTGTCTAAGATAGGCTGTATGGGTTTGGGAAGTAGATATTAAATACATGTTGTACATTTCATACTATACACAGTTAATAATTCAAGATAAACATAGAAGTTTATAATTACCTTCACAACAGGATGTGTGAAATTCTGAAATACTGAAAAGCAAAAGAGATACACAATTCCACAAAACATGAATATGACAAAATCAACCACACCTTCCTGCTGAATTGACATGGAGTCAAGTTCCATGGGTTAGCTTTGATAAATAATATTTTAGCATTTGGACTTCTGTGTTTGCTGGTTTTTGTTGAGTACAGCAACATGATTCAAATATACTGAAGAAAAACATCCAATATTAGTTTAATTAAGCATAGAGTTAAGGTTTTCAAAAGTGAGATTACAGTTCCAATTACCACAAATATAATAGGGAATGCACACATACCAAGTAAAGGTGCGGATTGATTGAGGGAATGGGGATATCTAATCAGAGGAGCAAAGGAGAAACTTTGGGGCATAAATATATAAAATAAAGAAAATAATTTAACAGCAGGTATGTTTAATGTAGCCTATCATGATCATTTCATTAACTTTATTACAGGTATGTACCCTGTTCCTCCATTTGTCCTACAATATAGTAAGTCCAAAGTTGTGATAACCGTCAAGTGGAAAGTATAATTCATTTGCATTGAGGAAAGTTCTGAGAAATGATCAGCTTTGGTATACACTTATTAAAATAATCATTTTTCCATACCCATGGAGGACAGTGGTGTATCTTCTTTTAATATATCCTCTGGTCTGACCCACTCAAAGTTTCTTGATTCATTCATTTGAGAAGACATAGGAACTGTATCTAATAAATAATTTTTAATAAGCATAAAATATTAATATATGGTAATCCAAAGGGGAAAAGTGAACTGAAATGCAAAAGAATTATCAGACATGAATAACCTTTTATATTTCAAATTCATTAGCATATATACAAAAAATAACAGCTTTGGTATTCAACAAATTAACCTAAAGAGTCTGCTGTTTACAAAATGAGCCTTGTTTGATATAACTTCTTAGACTTTCAAAGATTTTCATAAAATATCTGTCATATCAGAATACTAGCTATTTAGAGAAAAGTACTTGGCAGAGTAATTGAGTGCATTCCTAGCATGCCCAAAGCCATGGTTTCATTAAAGAAAAAAAAACTAATTATCTTTTAAAATGCCCCATGTTTATTAAATGCTATGTTTCTGATCTCAAATACTGATATCCATTCTTCCCTATACTTGGTAGTTATGCAGCAAAGGAATTAAAGTGGCTGGTTGCCCCAATTCTAACAGTTTCCCCTGCTTAAAACCATCTCTGGACGAGTAATTCTCACTTTTGTTTGAAGGCAAATATAGTGAAACCAGCTGAAATGCATTACCTCAGTCTCCTTATTATTACCTTCAAAATTACCTAGCTAATTTTACTCCCTCCTCACTACCCCCTCCCTTTGATTTTTAAAAGCTATCTCTAGATCTGTAGTCTTGATTCTTTTTGTTGTTGTTGTTGTTGTTTAGATTATTCCCACTACTTTTTTCTTCCCAATGCAGTAACTGTATCTTAAAAATACAATTTTTAGGAGCTGAGTTTTGGCTCAGTCTTAGGGCGCTTGTCTAACACATGTGAAGTACTGGGTTTAATCCTCGCACTATATAAAATAAATAATATAAAGGTATTGTGTCAATTTACAAATTAAAAAATCTTTAAAAAACACAATTTGGGGGCTTGGGTTATGGCTCAGCGGTAGAGTGCTTGCCTTGCATGTGCAAGGCTCTGGGTTCGATCCTCAGCACCACATAAAAATAAATAAAAATAAATAAATAAATAAATAAATAGATAGATAGATAAATAAATAAATAAAGTTATTGTGTACAGCTACAAAAATATTTTAAAAAACACGATTTCTGTTTCATCCATTTGTTTTTCCCCTTTGCCAACGGACATAATGAAAAACAAAGCAAGATTTATGCTGTAATTTAATATAGTTAT
This sequence comes from Marmota marmota marmota, assembly GCF_001458135.2. Taxonomy (NCBI): domain Eukaryota; kingdom Metazoa; phylum Chordata; class Mammalia; order Rodentia; family Sciuridae; genus Marmota; species Marmota marmota. Next base: position 236,408 of record NW_026006383.1, read on the forward strand.
GCCATGAACTAAGACACAATGGCTCTTAATTTAGATTTTCTAAAGGGCAATTCATTCAACTGCTCTTGCAAATCAGAATGTAGTCTGTGGATCAAGGAGCATTGGAAGCATCTTTGAATGTATTCAGGATGTAGAACCAAAGACCTGCTGAGTCAGAACATACATTTTGTACATGGTCCCCAACATATGATTGAATAAAATTTGAGAGTTCTTATGCATGCTTAATCTTCTACCAATTCCTCTAACTTAACATGACTATTTGTTGTTTCTTTTTGCTTTTTTATTTTGTTATTGGTACTGGGGATTGAGCCCATGGGTGTCTAACTACTGAGCAACATCCACATCACTTTTTATATTTTATTTAGAGAAAGGGTTTTGCTGAATATCTGAGGGCCTTATTCAGTTACTGAGCTGGCTTTAAAATAAAAATTATTTCTCGGTCTTCAGCCTCCAGAGCCACTGGGAATATAGGCATGCAACATGTGCCTGGCCATTTATTTCACCTATTTAAAATTCTCCCTATTTTGTACTCTAATTTGTAGATGTATTAGAAGTCATAATCTTTCCAAGGAATGTTTTATCAGGCCATCATCAATGTGCATCTGCTTATTTTTTCTTTTTCTTTCTTACTTTTTTTTGGTTGTTTTTGTCTATAGTCTTTTCTCATTCTTCATTTCCGAATAATTCTCTCCCCTTTCTTATGTCCCAACTTTCCTCCAATTTCAGCAGGTCTGGACCTAATAACTCAGCTCCTCTAGGACCACTCCAAATTGCCCTGTGGTTGTAACTTCATAAGATACACTATTTCAACTCCCATACTATTTATTATTTTCATTTCTTCCATTATTAAATCATACTAGTGCTCATGTTTTAAACATGCATTACATCCAATGATTTTATAATGAGTGGTTCTTACCTTCTGTATGTCCATTTATACCATCTTTTTCTCTTTGATGTGCATCATCAAATGAATGACCAACACTATTCTGAGGAAGAATCTGAGAGATAGTCGTCTGGTAAAATTAAACAACTAATGAATTATATGAAGATTGCCTAATCAGTATTCTAAGGAGACCCTAATTTTCCAGATTTGAAATGAATTAGATTTAAAAACTAGAGAAGTGCACATTAAAAATTGAAATATTTTATATCACAGTGTTATATATACTCTGCAAATCAGCCAAATATTATATTCATTTGTCTACTAACTCTATAAAACCAGGATAGAAGAACAATAGAGAACTATCAACACGAGGGCTAGGGTTGTGGATCAGTGGCAGAGTGCTTGCCATGCATGTGTGAGGAACTGGGTTCAAGTCTCAGCACTGCATATAAATGAATAAAACAAAGGTCCATTGACAGCGAAAAGAAGAGAGAGAGAGAGAGAGAGAGAGAGAGAGAGAGAACTACCAATAGTAGACTAACTGATGTGCATATTTCTATCAGGAAGTAACTTCATTACACCGAACACTACTCATAAATTACCACTAAAAATAAGAGGACCTTCTACCATATATAACATATATACTATATAACATGTATAA
>NW_026006384.1:0-4997 GCF_001458135.2 Marmota marmota marmota
GCAAATGATCAATAGGTTTATGAAAAAAATAAAATAAAGGTATTTTATTTTATTGCTCAATATCATTAATCACCAGAGAATTACAAATTGAAGCCCCAGTAAGATATCACCACACATCTATTAGGATAGTTATGAAGAAAAAGACAAAAAAAATAAATGTTGCAGAGGAAGGGGAACTCTCAAATATTTTGGTGGGAATGTGAATTTGTGCAGTCATTATGGAAAACCAAATGGAGTTATCTCAAAAACTTAAAAATTGTACAGGGTTAGTTTGTGTTCTCTCCCTATACAGTCTCTCTTCTCCAGTGTATTTCCTATAAATTTTATTTAACAAATAACATTTGAGTGTATATTTGAACAGATGTATAACATGATGTTACGGAATATATAGAGACAGTATAAAAGTAATTATAGTGAAGCAAATTAACATATCTACATCATATCTCAGGGTTACCCTGATAATTAGGTATTATTTTTGTGGCTAAAGCAGCTAAAATTTTACTTATTTGGCATGAATCCCAAATACAATACATTTTATTACCCTCTGGACCTTATTTTCATATTAGGTCTCTAGGCTTCTATTAGTTTTTCATCAAAGTTTGCCCCTCAGATTTGAATTTCTAGATAGTCCGATTATCTATCTGGATTATTGTGACTCCATCTGTAATTTCTCAGGATTTTAAACCTTGTTTGTTGATTTATCCTTGAATTTTACTTTTTATTTATTTATTTATTTATTTTGATACTGGGGATTGAACTCGGGGTCACTCAACCACTGCCACATACCCAGTCCTATTTTGTATTTTATTTAGAAACAGGGTCTCACTGAGTTGCTTAGTGCCTCACTTTTCCTGAGGCTGGCTTTGAACTTGCAATCCTCCTGCTTCAGCCTTTTGAGCCACTGGGATTATGGGCATGCGCCATGGTGCCCAGCTGAATTTTACTTTTTAAATTCAGTCTTAAAAATAGTTATTCTATAATTTTTTAACCAACATTTTTATGTCAAAATATGATGCATGTTCATTTTGACCATTTGCATAACATAAAATTACATAAATTTAAAAAAGCATTATTCTCCTCTTTCCTTCTGTCATGTCCCACCTTCCTCCCTACATGATCAAAAATAGAGAATAATTCATTTTCCATGTTTTCCTAAGCATAAACAATTATTTGAATATAGAATGATTTTCAAAATAAAAATGGGACTAGTCTCTGAAAATTATTTAATAATATATTAAGCAGATGTTTACAGGTGAATAATTACAAGTCAAGCTACATTATTTTTAATGTATTTATAATAGTTCATAGTATGAATATATTATCATTTCTTTAACCTTAAATTTATTTATTCTACAAATATTTATAGTGTCTGCTATGTATTAGGTTTGCTCTGGGTGCTAGGATGAAAGTGTTGAGCATAATCAGGTCAATGTCTATTGTCATGATGTTTTCTGTGTGTGCAAGAATCAGACATTACAGACTCTCCCAGAGCACAACAGAAAATGAACACACATGAGGAGTATGCATCAGGGTAGGGAAGGTTATGTTAGGCCACACCAATCACCATGGGGTAAGGTGTGCACAAAGCCCTCTGTTGATCTGGGTGCCTCCAGGAAAACTATTTCTCTGTGGCAGCATAGTAATCTAGGCGATGTAATAATGAGAAAATAAGGTGCACAGAAGCAGAGCATATGGACATGGCTATAAGAAGTGCTCTGTCAGGAGAGCAGAGAAAGGGACTGAGTGAGGGGGAAGGGTGGCCTAAGATGGGGTTTCCAAAGCAAGACCTGTAGGACTTGTAGGCTGTGTCAGTGGGAATTATCCTGATAGCTGTGGAATTCTCTCAAGCACGTGAACTTGGATTCTGGCAAGCTTAGTATTTAGACACAGTTGTGTTTGCTACAGAGCAAGAAACAGATGATGGTGATAAATTTGAGAGGTAAGAGGCTAAAGTGGGAGTCAGAAGACTCTTCTGTAGTTGGGATGAGAGAATAAAGGGGCTTACTATGACAGTTGTATTAAAAAGTCAAAGTAATTCAAGTGGTACTGATATTTAATTAGGATGTTTTCAATTTTCTGCTCTTATGATAGTTGCTTACAAATATCACTAACATATGTGCTTATTTATGGTGATATTTTTCAGTATGATAGGATCATGGGAAATACTTATTGGACCAAAGAATATTCATTATTTTAATCAATACTGACACCATTTTGTTCCCCAAATGGTTGTAACAATAAGAGTTTCACCAACAATGCATATACAGCTCTTCACCACGCCTTCATAAAAATTAAAATGCTATCATTAAAAAAAAAATGTTGGGGCTGGAGATGTGGCTCAAACGGTAGCACGCTCGCGTGCAGCCCGGGTTCGATCCTCAGCACCACGTACAAACAAAGATGTTGTGTCCGCCGAAAACTAAAAAATAAATAAATAAATAAATATTAAAAATTTTCTCTCTCAAAAAAAAAAGAATGTTAAGTGCCACTAGCCTTGCTTGTCTGGATTCTCCCTGTTGCGGTAGGCCCAAAATGACTAGTTAGGCTCTCTCACTAAGATTTCTGGAGGGCTGTGTTATGTTTTTAGTGTGTAGCGAGGGCTGGGAACTGACTGTGATATGGTTAGTTGAGGCTAGAAACACTATAATTTAGCATATAGACTCAAGGTCATAAGCATTAACTTGTGAGCATGTGCCCCACCACCACCATTATGTAATCTGTTGGCATAGTGCCTTCTTTGTTTGGTCTGCATATAAAAAGGGCTTATGGAAATGGGAGTAGGGACTAAAATGGAACTAGCTGGGGACTGAAGCTGAAGTTGGGGGTTTGCTAATGACTGTGGCCACCACTGAATAAAGCATGCCTTCTATCCTAATTGCATCTTTGATCTTCCATCTGCTGAACCCTGAATCTTTTTCTTGGGTCAGGGCCTCCACATGTCACTACCCATAATAACTTGTAATTTTTTTTTTACCCAAATACAACTATTTGAATCAATTACCTGGTCTAAAAGGTAGACACTATGGCTTGTGTTAGTAAAATTCAGGGAAAAATACATAAATGTTTCAGTTGTGCCTTAGCTATTTAAAAAACAAACTCTCCTACAAGTCAATACTATTAAATAAAAACCCATGTATTTTGGTAAGGACAATTTTTTTTTTGACCTTTAGCATATTATTCACCATTTAATTACATTACTGCACATATTTGTTGCAATGAGAAGGAAAGAGTATTTTGTAATATCTTTCAATACCTCTCACATTAGCATGCATGCTGAATTAAATAATAGGTAATTAAGTACTTATAGATAAATAATAATAATAAATTTTCATATTATGTAGATAGCTTTGAAATTAATCACAATGTTTAAGAGTGATTTAGTGATATTGAAGGATGTTTATTGGAGTTTCTATATGGATTCAGAATACATCATTATTTGTTTTATGTTAGAATGACAAAATGTGGTCTCCTGCTATGTGAAAATGTATGACTACCCTCATTTTCAAAGAATGATCTTGATTTTGATAGTGAAGTGTATACATTTTGCCAAAATAATGAGTGAAAATAGATTTGGCCTTCATATGTACTTTTCCATATTACATATGAGATTTATATATATATATATATATATATTTATAACCACTTAGCCTTTTCTGTTACATATGCTTCTTGTGTGCTTGCTTTACCACTTTCACACTGTGATAACTATCTTTAAAAAATCAGTCTGTGGTACAGAAATATATTTCATCCTGAGATTTCTGAAGGTCACCTTTCTCAGTCCTGGTGGTAGGGAAAAGTATCATTTTCCAGGCAGCTGAGTCCTTGCTGCTTTTATTCTTCAATTGCTAACAACTGATTCTGAATGTCATACGTTTTCCCTTATGATATTTTCATAGATCCCTTTTTGAGAAAGAGCCAGGTATTTCTGTTCATTCCAGGAAAGAAACCAAAGATAGATATATATATATATATTTTATATAGATATATATAGATAGATATACACATATACGTGTGTGTGTGTGTATGTAAAAGTGTCAGTGCAGAATAGGAAACAACACATATTCACATTGTGGAGCACTAAATATATTCTAGAAGAAGGAAGAAGGACCACCCAGAAAGTAGAGCACCTCCGTCTCTGTCTCACTCTTTCTACCCACCTATGTCCACTTTCATTTTCCTGAATTTGTATTATTCTTTTCTGCCTACTTTTCTACACTTTCTTCCTCTGCATGAAATTCTACCCTCCTCTTATTCATGCTGTTGGTTCCAACTCAGCAATTATTTCTAGCTCAAATGTCATTTCCTCAGAAAAGTTTTATTGGGTATTCCGGTGTTATTTATATTGTCACTTAACTACCACCAATAGTTTTTCAACACATCGTGACTTTTAAATTCCGTAATGATTTGATTCATACCTCTATCCTCCATTATATTGCAAATGCCCTGAGGTCAGATGGTGGTTGTTTTTATATATCATCTCATTCCCAGAACCAAGTATAGGCCTTAGCATCAAGCTGACCCTAAAGCCTTGCAATTGGCTTTACTTTAATATCAGATTGGGCCTGTTTCCACTGGCCCAAACTGTCTGCAGTACTAAGCTTATTTGTGAGCTGCTCTGAAGCTTTTTCTGTCTATTCATCTGACTTGTCATTGAGGTTGGTTGATTTTAGTGGGATTATAATCATTTAACCTCTCCTTTTAGTATTAAAAAACTTTGTCCATTTCTAATAATTGGTTTATAGTGGTTCCTTGTAGATTTGCTGTGGATACCGCTAGGATCTATGAACTGCATTAGTTTTGGGTCCTTTCAGAACAGTTAACAGGAAACCTTGTCCAGGATGATTTCTTCTTTGTGTATCTCTAAGATCTATCACAAGAATCTCTAGATGGAGCTATTTAACCTCTTCTCTTATAATCTAAAGCCATGAGAAATGAAATCAAAGGAACATGCCCATGGTATTTATTTCTGTGATTCTAGGCTACAACTTTTAGTGATT
>NW_026006385.1:0-4992 GCF_001458135.2 Marmota marmota marmota
AAAATGTTTTTAAAAGCATTCAAGTTTTTAGAAATTTTTGACTTTCCAGTTGGCAACAGGACCACAATGTGCCAATAGAGCAAATCAGGAGTAAGGCATGTAGACCCCCATCCTGTTTCAAATCTGGTGTTACTGTAGATTACTGTAGAATACTGGGATTCTTACAAGAATCTCACATAAAGCCCAAGAACATATTCAATACAAAACTACCCTATGTACTTTGGGTTTTTTTGTTTTGTATTTTTAAGCAGCAATCAGACTTTTAACCTAATAAGAGAATCATTTTAGAAGTCATAATAGCTGGGATAGGTGTGGTGGGGCACAAGTGTAACTCAAAAACTCAGGAGGAAGAGGTATGAGGATGGTAAGCTTGAGGTCAGGCTAGGCAACTTACCAAGAACCTGTCTCAAAATTAAAAATTAAAAGGACTGTGGCTGGGGTTAGGTGGTAAAGAACCTTTGAATTCAACCCCCAGTTTAACAACAACAACAAAATCCCACAGTGGCATTCATCTTTCTTTTCCAATGAAAGGGTAAAGTACAAGGGGTCACCACAACTTGTTACAGACTAAAATCCAACTAGTAATTCCAACACCACCTGCTGTTCTAGCAGGGAAGGCTACCAGGTGGTCTAGTGGTGTTATCCATTTCCTCAGCACAACAGTCACAGGGGCAGAATAATACTTCCAAATGAGTGACATCATCAAGGTAGCTTGCAATGTATAGAAAGCAACACTTAAAAATCATTTTATCTTGGCTAGTTGAGCAGTCCGTGCTTTCACATAAGTCTTGAGCTGGTCCACCATCTTGTTGATCTTCCATTCCAGCCTGGCATATCTGGCAAACTCATCCATCTTGTTGACCGTGGAGAACTCTTGCTTCATATCCTGGATCTCTGCCCTCATCTGCGGCTCTGGCTCTGCATCATTCTGCAGCACTCTGGACATGAAGGAGGACAAGGTCAGAAGGAGGATCAGAAGGACATTGCATCCAAACAGGAAGCAGAGGGAGGACCAGCAGGCACGTCCAGCTGTGGGACTTGGTCAAGTTCTTCCATTCTTCCCAGATACTCCCTGCAGCCCAGGCACCTCTAACAGAAGCTCCAAGGGGACCTCATCAATAGGCACACCCGCAACTGTGCAGTGACTCCCACTAGCCCTGCTTTCTTGAATGAGGTTTGTAAAATTTATTCCTACACACATTATATTTTTGATGCTTTCTTTAATTGTTATAGCCCAACTTAGATTATGGATCAGCCCAATAAGCACCCTATAAAATGGAGGATATTAATAGATAAGACAAGATTAGATAATAGGATAAATAATGTTAAGTTATCCTGACTGTACTTAAAAGAATTTAGCCTTTGGCTGGAGTTGTGGCTAAGTGGTACAGCACTTACCTAGCATTTGTAAGACACTGGGTTCAATTCTCAGCATCCCATATAAATAAAGTCCATTGACAACTTAAAAACAAAACAAAACAAAACCTTGCCTAAGTGACTCCATTTGGAAGTTCCAAAATGTAACCTTAGTTATATAACTTATTTCTTGTAAAAGTTGTTTATTTTTGTACTGCATGTGTTTGGAACAAGGATGTGGTTATATGCATTGGGTGGCTGATTGTTAACTTTAGCTTCTGTGTCCTCCTTGCTTGCTTGCATCTACATTTTCGAGGATGTTGATTTTCCCCTTATAAACCCCATAGAACTTGCACCCCGTACTGTTCCTGGCAGAAACAGTTTGGGTCCATCAGGGAGCAGTCGCCAGCTAGCTAAATAAAGACTCTCCAATTTGGAAAAAATTCAGTTGAGAGTGTTTTCCGAGCTATAGACCCACAACAGAATAGTATCTTTTTTTTAATCTCTATTTATGAACATACACTTCTACCATATATACAATTGATTTTTATTTGTATGTTGATCTTGAATCCTGCAATTTTACTATTACTTCCAGACATTTTTAAAAGATTCAGTGATTTTTACTATAAATGTTCATGTTTTCTGCAAATAAAGTTAATTTATTTTTTAATTTTTCATTAGTATGATTTTTAGTGTTTCCCCCCCCCTTAACTGAGTACATCAACAGACTCTTTAGTAGCAAACCAAAAGAAATGATATGTACAAAACCCCGTTTGTTTCTGAGGATTTGGTTAAGTATTCAGTCTATTGTCATTAAGTATTGTGTTTCTGATAAGTTTTTAATAGATTCCCTGTGTCAGACTGAGGCACTTACTTTCTATTCCTAGTTTGCTAAAATTTTAAACAGAAGTTGATATTGGGTTACTAGGAAATATTTTTCTACACTTATTGATTTTACGAATATATATGTGTATATGTATATGCATATTACATATATATGTCATTTTATATCATTGATATGAAATTGCATTGATCAATTTTGGAATGTTAAATCAACTTTGCATCTCTATGAAAAACTTTGGTATGATATATTAACCTATTTCGTATATTGTTGAATTTTCTTTGCCAAGTTTTGCTTAGAATTTTTGCATCCAAGATCATTGTGTGGGGGGGTGGGGTGGGAGTGTTGGGAGGAATCATTAGGGAATGAGTGATCTTAGTTTGTAATAATATTCTCTTGCAATGCTCATTCCTGTTTTTTTTTTTTCATGAGAATAATACTGGACCCATTAAGTGAGTTGAAAAGCACTTCATCTTCTTTATAGTTTTGTGTAAAATTTTATTACTTCTTCCTTTTGTAATTGGAATTCAATATTTTTGCCACTTGAGATTGGATTGGTATTGGTAGAAGGGTTTTTAACTAAAATTTCTATTTCTTTTATAGATACAAGACAATTGACCAAATCTATTTCTTCTTGAGTAAGTTTTGGTTTATTTTGAACTTTGTAAGAATTTATTCATTTTATAATAGTTGTCAAATTTATTGGCATAAAGTAATTCATCAAATTTTCTGATTCTTTTTTTGAGGGAAATGTGGTTGAGTGCTTGTTTGTAGATATTCTGTCCATGGAAATAGACATGGAAGCATTTCCCCTGGTGAGCAAATTCCCAGGGGTGTTAACTGGTGCCCTGATTCCCACAATTGGCATACCCCGCCTCCCGCCTGTGAGGTAATTAGACAACTAAGCAGTCACTATCTGGTCTCCTTAACAATGTCCTTGTAGAGAAATTACTCTGTGTTTGTATTAAGGGGATCTTATCTCAGTTAGCTAGCACTTGGGTTAAGGAAATACTAATTAGAATATAGTCATAGTAACAGGAAGTATATATTCTTTGAGTTATAAACTCCCAGGCAGGGAAGAGTGGTCATTTCACTTCTGTACTTCTTCATCATCACTTCATTTTGCTCCTCTCCACTCCTCCTATCTGTTTGCTTGTACTTGTGTGTCTGTGTCTGTTCTTTGTGCACCTCCTTACAGGTATTCCTCCACAGGTGTTCCTTTACACTTGGTATTGAACCCAGAAGTGCTTAACCAGTGAACCCACATCCCTATCTCTTTTCATTTTTTTTTTATTTTGAAACAGGGTCTCACTAAGTTGCTTAGGGTTTTATTCAGTTGTTGAGGCTGGCCTCAAACTTGCAATTCTTCTGTCTCAATCTCCTGAGCCATGGGGATTACAAGAATGTGCCAACAGGACAAGTTGACTTTTCATTTAATATCCATAGAATATTTAGTGATATAATGTCTCACATTCCTAATATTGGTAATTTGTGTCTATTATTAAATTTACTTGTCATTCTTCTAAAGATTTATCAAGGTTATTTTATTTGTTCTAGAGACAGCTTTTGTTTTTATAGATTTTAGAAGTGTTTTACTTAATTGATTTCTGTGCTGATAGTTCTTTTTTCTCTGACTTCATTAATTTCTTGTTTGTTTTTATTTTCTGCTGTTAAGGTGGAAATTTTATCAATACAAACTAATTGGACAGATAATACATGCAGTAACATGTATCCACACCATACCTACCTCTCTATTACATCACATACTTTCCCCTGTGATTTTCATCTTACATTAGTGGGACACATTTGCTGCAATTAATGACCCCAAATTGGCACTACATTATTAGCTGTATTCCATAACTTATATTGTTTCACTCTGAGTTAAACAGTTTTGCAGCTTCTGATAGAATGCATAATGATAGAATGCATTCACCACCCTAAAATCCCCTATGATTCACCTATTTATCCTTCCCCTCTTTCCTCCTAAATTCCTGGTAACTATTGAGTTTTCTAACTCTCTGTATAAATTTACCTTTTCCAAAATGTTGTATAGTTTAAACTTTCTAGTATATAGCATTTTTAGACTACCATCTTTCATTTACTAGTATACATTTATAATACCTCCATGTCTTTTTATGGATTCATACCTCATTTATTTTTACTGCTGAGTAATATTCTGTTGTATGCATGAAGTACTGTGTGTTCATCTATTAACCAGGACAAAGACATTTGGGTTGCTTCCCATTTTGTGATTATCAACAAATCTTCCATAAATATTCATGTGCAGGCTTTTGTTGAACATAAATTTTTGACTCATTAAGACAAATACTTAGGCATGAAATTGCTGGATTGTAAAATAAAACTATGTCTTTGCAAGAAACTTCAGAGTGGTCTTCCAAAGTGAATGTACCACTTTTCATTCTGACCAACACACATGAAAGTTCCTTTTACTTCATATTCTCACTTGTATACTTGTATTTGATATTGTCATTAAAAAAATAGCCATTTCAATTGTGGCATAGTAGTGTCATGTTGAAAATCCCTAATGACACATGGTATTATGTAGTTTTCAATAAGCTTTTGTTCCATGTATAGATTTCATTTGGTAAAATGGGTTTTCAGGTTTTTTAAAATATATTTACTAATTGTGTTTTTTCCTTATTATTGTATTTTTGGAGTTACTTTTATACTTTGGATGCAGGTTTTAAGAAGATATTTGTTGTTTAAATATATTTTCCCAGTCTATGATTTGTTTCTTTATTCTTTCAACATTATTTCCAGAGCATTAGTTATTG
>NW_026006386.1:0-4986 GCF_001458135.2 Marmota marmota marmota
AAAAATAAAATAAAGATATTGTGTCCACCTAAAGCTAAAAAAATAAATATTAAAAAAAAACAAAAACAACTCATCCTCTGTACTGCAGCCTCTCCACTGGTGCTCTCCACTGGAATGTCCCAAGGTGATGCAAGTGTCCTCTGTGTTGTCCCATGCAGTTGGCACCAGCCATGTGTGGCTATAGAGCACTTGCAGTGTGGCAGGTCGAGGAGGCGCTGAATTTTTGGGGGGGTCAAGGGAGGCGGGTCTTGGAGATGGAACCCAGGGGTCTTGACCACCGAGCCACATCCCCAGACCTTTTGGGGTTTCTCTGGGTGTCTTGTCTTGTTTTTTTAGACCTGGTCTTGCTAAATTGCCCAGGCTGGCCTTGAACTTGCAATCCTGCCTCAGCCTCCTGAGTAACTGGGATTACAGGTGTGTGCCACTAGGCCGGGCTCTGGATTTCTATTCTGAATGAATTTGACCACCACACTGCAAAACAGCTGTGACGCCCAGGGCCCTTGACCTCCCGGTGGTCAGAACCATTACAACAGAACCGACATTGACTGTCCTCTCTAACCCTCCTCCCTCCTGGCAACTGTACTTATTGTCAAGCTTGCTAACTGCAATTGGGTCCTTGTATTGTTTGTTGTCGTTTCTAGATATACATAACAGTAGGGTGTATTTTGACATATTAAACATACATAGAATAAGTATAACTGGTTCCAATTAGGTTGTATATGATGTAGAGTTACATTGGTCATGTATTCTTTCTCCCAAAATATTTTTTAGTTGTCAATGGACCTTTTATTTATTTATATGTGGTGCTGAGGATCGAACCCACGTGCTGGGCAAGTGCTCCACCATTAAGCCACAGCCCCCCGCCCCATGTATTCTTTTTTTTTAATATTTATTTTTCAATTGTAGATGGATATAATACCTTTATTTTATTTATTTATTTATTTTAGTGTGGTGCTGAGAGTCGAACCCAGGGCCTTGAACGTGCTGGGCGAGCGCTCTACCACTGAGCCCCAGCCCCAGCCCCAGCCCCCAACCCCATTTATTCATTTTTTTTAAAATATTTTTTTTAGTTGTAGATAGACACAATCTTTCTCTTTTAATACTTTATTTAGTTGTTAGTGGACCTTTATTTATTTACTTGTGGTGCTGAGAATCGAACCCAGTGCCTCACACATGCTAGGCAAGCGCTCTACCACTGAGCTACAGCCCAGGCCCCATTTATTCTTATTTAATTTATTCTTATTTAATTACCATAAACTTAGTAGCTTAAAACAATGTACGCGTGTTCTACTATATTCCTAGAGATCCGAGGGTGTTCAGAAGACTGTGCTGGTTGAGTTCCTTCTGGGGGGCCAAGGGAAGCGTTTGTTCATTTGCCTTTTAGGGTCCATCTGCAGCGCTTGGCTTGTGGCCCCTTCCTTCCTTGTCGCATCTCCTGCCATTACCTCTAATCCTCTTCTTGTTTTCCCTCTGTTTTTCTTTTTTCTTTTTTGTACCAGGGGTTGAATCCAGGGAACGTAGCCACTGAGCCACATTCCCAGCCCTTTTTATTTATCCTTTTTATTTGAGACAAGGCCTCACTAAGTTGCTGAGATGGCCTCAAACTCGCCGGCCTCCTACCTCAGCTTCTCGAGTTGCTGGGATCACAGGCCTGCGCCATGACGCCTGGCTCTACTTCGGTTTCTGTAGAAGATGTGACAGCAGATGTGCATCGCTGGATGGAGCGATACCATGAGGGGCCACCAGCCACAGGCTGCAGATGCCTCTGGAAGCTTTCAAAGGCCAGGAATGGACTCTTCCTTAGAGCTCCCAGAAGGACCCCAATCCTGATGCCTGATTTTACACTTCTGACCTGTAGACCTCGGACCTCTGTAAAAGAATAGATATGTGTTAACAGAAGTCACTACGGGTGCTCATTCATTACCACGGCCACGGGAAGCTCATGCACAAGCAGAACTGTAGTATTAGAGGCCAAGGAGGGGCTCAAGCAGGCTCCAGGGGATCCCAGAGCACACCTCATGTTTGTTTCTCCATCTGGGGACTGGTGATGGGTGTGACCTTTTAAACATTCATCAAGCTCTATGCCATGATTGGTGCCCTTTCCTGAATTTATGTGGCTCTTAAAAGTTAAAGCTAGGTGCAGACTGGGGTTGTGGCTCAGTGGTAGAACATTTGCCTAGCATGTGTGAGGCATGGGTTTGATTCTCAGCACCACATACAAATAAATAAAGTCCATTGACAACTTAAAAAAAAAAAAAAAAGTCAAAGCTAGGTGCAATGGTGCATGACTGTAATCCCAGCTATTCAGGAGGCTGAGGCAGGAGGATCACAAGTTCAAGGCCAGCTTGAGCAATTTAGAGTGAAGCCCTAAGCCACTTAGTTGAGACCTGTGGGAGGCGGCCTCGCTGAATGATTCTCCTTCCCCTGAGCAGAGAGGCTCTGACCCTCACTCTCTAGTGACCTGGACATTGCCCCAGTCCTGGAGGTAGAGAACCCGTCTTCAGGCACAGGCGTGCCGTCCGGCAGCCCTTGAGACACTCACCTGTCCCGGTAACCCTGCCCCTCCTGACCTTTTTTGAATGGAACTTTCTACGAGGAGAGTCCCCCAATAAAAGCCCACTTCGAAGCGTGCTGTCTCTCGCCAGCCTCTCGAGACTTTCTTTGCTCTCCCATTTGGAGATCTTGAGGCCGAGAGCAGAGGAGCCGTCCTGAAGCTTGGTTTAAAGGTAAAGTGTGTGTCTGTGTTTTATTTGGTGTCCCTGGAAATTCACACGAGCAACCTGAAGTTCAGCTGCCTGCGCTAGTCGGGGGTGGCAGAGACCCCATCTCAAAATCTTACAAAGATCTAGAGATGTGGCTCAGTGGATAAGTGACAGGACCCTACCCTCCCAAAAAAAGGAGGAAAAAAAAGCTAAATAAAGCTGGGCGTGGTGATGCCCACCTGTAATCCCAGCTGCCTTAGGAGGCTAAGACAGGAAGATCACAAGTTCAAGGCCAGCCTCAGCAACTCACTGAGACCTTGTCTCAAAAAATAAAAAGGGCTGGGGATGTGGCTTAGTGGGAAAGTGTCTCTGGACTCACCATCACCCCCAAAATATTAAATTCCAGCCCTCCCAGAGCCCCCCATTCTGGAAGGCCCCTGGGGGCCACAGGATGGGCCCCATCTCTAATATTCCTGTCTGGTCCTGGGACAGCCCCCCACGGATGCTGAGGGACAATGGTAGCAGTTTCAGTGAGTTTTATACGTCCTATAGAATCAGTGAACCTCACAGAGCTCTTGGGGACCTCCGACTGGCAGATGGTGTCAGTAAGGGTGATCCTGTGGTCTGGTCCCTCCAACTTGGCCTTTGTCTTCACTTTCACGCCCTCTGTAGGCCAGCCCCCAGTGACTTCCAGCTTGTGCCCACTGTCAGAGTCCCGAGACCGCCCTGTTTTGGTGTTGGGAATGGAGCCCTGTGTGGGCCAGGGAAGCGCTCCCCACCAAGCCACCTCTCCAGTCCTGACACCATGTACTTTCTCTTCTGCATAGAGATGGTAGTCAGCGATGACCTCCCCAAGACTATTTTTTCTTTGTTTCAAGATGATTTTTCTGACTCTTTTGGATGGTTTCATCTGTGACATCCGAATGGCCACTTTTTTTTTAAAGTTGGTGTCCCCATTGTCCAGGCTGGTGCCAAATGCCTGGCTAGACCATCCTTCCTCCTGCCTCAGCCTCCCAAGCAGACAGGACTACTGGTGCCCCACCTTGTCTGCCCCAGACCCTCCACCTTTAGGGAACACGGTCAGAGCTGGTACACGGGGACCTGGGAGCCGTGAGCGCAGGATGGTGTGCTTGTGGGCCTTATCTCCCCCGACCCTCGGGTTCCAGACTTTCTGCTGCTGAGCGAGTTGGGAATTCTGGAAGCCCAAAGGAGGAGGCGGAGAAGCCAGCCCGGGGGGAGGAGAAGGATGCTGAGAGGGTGCAGGGTTCCCTGCGGGAACGAGGGGCCCACCTGGGGCAGTGGGGGCTTCCTGGCACCATCAGCATCTGGACCAAGGGTGCTTCCGACACCTTCTTCAGGATGAAATAAAACAATAGAGTCCTCAGTTGAAGGAATGGAAATCTCTTAACAGAAGAGCAGATTATGAACACAGAAAGCTGTGGGAGAGTTCTCTCCTGCCCTTCCGGGTATATCACAGGCGAAAGGAGGAGACCAGAGAGGGAAATCACCTTTCCTGAGGCCACCCAGGAAGATCTGGGACAGGCAGCCAAAGCCATCTGAAGGCGTCACACACAGGATCACGAGGAGCATTAGCGGGAGCCCAGCGCGGAGGATGGTGCTTTGACTGGGCGTGATGTTCATGGTCCCATGACCCAGGGGACAGCAGGTTCCCCATTTCACTGATGAAGGGATCGAGGCACAGGGAGTCTTAAGTAGCTCACTGTAGATCAGCAGCCTCTGAGTGGCTTCAAACACAGTCTGGCTCCAGGGTCATCTTACTGGGACAGGGACACCTTACCAAGGCCCTCCCTGCCTTCTCCCAGAGCTGCCGTGGCCCCAGGTCCCTGTTTTCCTCTTGGCTTAATCAGCATCTGACCAGGAAAACAGAAACTGCGAGGCCCAGAGGGAGTGGAGCGCAGCCACGGGACGCTGCGGGAGGTCAGGAGGGCTGTGAGAAGCTGCTAGAATCCCCAAGTCCTGGGGAACCTGAGACCCTGAGCTGTTGAAGGAGAAACCAGCCACAGGAGCCCTGCACAGGTGGCCATGGCTTCTGGGTCTTTATTACCTTCCAGTTGCCAAAACCCATTGAGAAACCAGCCGGGCTTCGAGCCTCAGCTGCAGAGAATGAAGTTTGGGGAGTCACCCTCACAGGAGACCCAACAGTCACCCCTTAGTGTCCTCAGAGTCACAGTCCAGCAGACAGGAGGGTGCACAGGAAGAGGAGGGGGTGCCGCAGGTTGGGGGGAGGAGGGGGAGGGAGGGGAGGAGGGGAGGAGGGAGGGAG
>NW_026006387.1:0-4985 GCF_001458135.2 Marmota marmota marmota
CTCTGGGGAGTCCCAGGGTCCTCCTGTGGCCGTGGAGAAGGGACCTGAGAATGCCAGGTCCTGGCAGAGCTTGTAAGATGGCCCTTGAGGCTGAGACTCTGCGTGGTGACCAGGGCAGATCCCTTCTCCGCTCTGACTCACCGGATCTGAGGCCGAAGTGGGGTCAGGGTCAACCTGAGTGGGTGCCTGGGTGCCTGGGATACAGCTGGCACTCAATAAGTGCTGGGTGTTCTTAGGAATGCAGTAAGTTCAAACCAGGCTCAGAAGAAGAGCATCCATCTCACCTGGGACGGGGCCACCCTCCTCTAGGTGACCGAGGGCTTCAGGCGACCCTGGGTTCTACCCCCGGTGCCCAAAATAAAGGGGGGGACGGGGGTGGGGCTATGCAGCTGTGCCGGCCAGTCTGGCTCCACAGGCAGCTGGAGAGGGGACAAGTTGCCGCTGGGCGGAGGCCCTTGGTGGCCAACCAGCCTCTGCTCCCCTCCAGCTGTGGAGTCTCAGGACAGGGTTGGTGGGTGGCGGTCAGGACAGGGCCTGGCCCTCCATGGGAGGAGGAGGAAGTAGGGGGCGTCCCCAGGGACCCCTGGCTTCCACCAGGGACAGACACAGGCAGGCCTCCCATTTCCTGGTCACCAGGGCTGTGCTCTGGATGGGCCATCCCTGGGGGCACGGAGCAGGGAGCCTGTGTTGTGGACAGGGTGGGACAGCATGGCCTGTCCTCTCTGGGACCATGTCCTTCTATTTCAGGCACTTTGGCCCCGGATGGGCTGGGAGGGAGGTAGACCAGGGGGTCAGAGTGACCAGGGGGTCAGTGTGACCACGGAGTCAGGGACCTGGAGGAGCCAGTCTGCAGCCCAAACAAGGCAGGATGAAGAACCAAGTGCCCAGGCTGGGCACGGTGGCCCTCGCCTGTCCTTCTAGCGGCTCTGGAGGCCGAGGCAGGAGGACCGCGATTCAGAGCCGGCCTCCGCAACAGCGAGGCCCTGAGCACTCAGCGAGACCCTGACTCTAAATAGAAAATCAAGGGGGTTGGGGACAGGGCTCGGGGGGTCAAGGGCCCCGGGTTCATGACCGAGAGTCCCACCCACCCCAGCTCAGGGACAGGCACTGAAGTCCTGCGGTCAGAGTGGTCTGGCCACCATCTGCATCTCCTTACCCAGCCCCCCAGGGGCGTGCGAAGGCGACCCAAGGCCGACTGGGCCCCAGGCCAGGCCAGCCTCGGTCACGGTCCTCCCCCGCAGCCCTCTCTCTGAGTGGCCCATTCCTGAGCCTTGGTTTGGGAGAACCCTGCCCGGGGGGGACGGGGGACTCTCCTGGATTCCCTCTGACAAACACTGTTGCCGTGGGTCATGGCTGGGGGTGACAGGGCACCGTCCAGGTCAGCCCTGGTGCATCACCCATCTGCTGGACGGGTCAGCCAGCCTGGGGACGGTCATGCCAACCCGGGGACTCCAAATGCCCCGCTGATTGGGGGGCTGGGCCTGAGGGCTCAGGAGCCGGGTCCCCTCCCCTGCTGGGCTTCCTGGGGCTCCCGTCCCCCAGGATTCCCTGACTTGAGCCCTGACCCCTTGTCCTTCAGGAGGGGACCTAATGTGGACATCAGGTCCCGGGTAGATGAGATGGTGGGTGGGTGCCGCCCCCTCTGGCTAGGGTCCCTACAGGACAAGGACTTGGGGCGCAGCACACAGAGGGAGCCCCGCATGTAAAGACCCATCTCCTGTGTCCACTGCACTGAGCCGAGAGGCCCGGGGCATTCTGGGTGTCTGTGGGGTCATCTGGGTGGACGAACTCGTCTTGTTTGGTGATCATTCTGTAGCTGTGGGTCAATGTCACACCTTTGTGCTATCTATTCACCTTTATGCGGTGCTGGGGACAGGAACCGTGAAAAGATCAGGGCACCCTGAGTCTAGAGGGCAGAACCTGTGTCCCCCCCAGGATCTCCCACAGGGACCTCCCTGGGACCTGACAGTCTCCTGCCCACTGAGAACCTCAGTCTCTTCTTCTGAACCCGGCCAGAAAGCTCTGGGGTTGTGTGACGCGGACAGTCCCCACCTGCCACAGGAGCTGAATCCTCCACAGCGTCCACTTCTGCCACAGGACAGAGGCAGGTCGCATCCAGAGCTCAGCGGGGGTGGCTCTGATCCCTTTGTGTCCCAGGAGCCGCAGACACTTACCTGGGCCGGCCGCGGTGTGCGTCCCCCTGTCCCCTCTTCCTGGCCGCGGGCAGCCCAGCGTCCTGGCAGGAAACAGCAGCTGGAGACGTTGAAGAGCAGGGCCTTGTCTTCAGGGTGACCTGGGGGGCGGCTTCCACCTGGGGAGGGGATACAGTTTCCTGTCAGAGAAGTGTCACCAGCCGTGGCCAAGGCGGGTCCCAGCCAGTGGTCCTCCATGTCTGCTGAGGCCTGTGACGTTTTTTCTGGTGGAAATTTGAAACTACTTGGAAGGGACCGTGGGACAGGGGAGCCCTTGGAGCCGCGGGGACTCAGGGGCCTGGCCGCCTGCCCTGGCCACGGCGCTGGGTATGGTGTCCCCACTCCGCGGGGTTTCCTTTCCTTTGTCACCAGGGATGGAACCCAGGGGGCTTCACCCCGAGCCCCGTCCCCAGCCCTTTTCTTTTAAGTTTAGAGACAGGGTCTCCCTGAGCTGCTCAGGGCCTCGCTAAGTGGCTGAGGCTGGCCTCCACCTGGCGATCCTCCTGCCTCAGCCTCCCGAGCCCCTGGGATGACAGTGCGCCACTGTGTCTGGCAGGATTCTTACCCCTATTTTGCAGAGGGACAAACCGAGGCTCAGAAAGATGGGGTGACTCATATGGGGACGGGGAGTCGGCGATGAGTAAGGAGTCTGTCGCGTTCACGAGGTGAAGGCGGGTGGGGTGTGGGAGCCAAGTCGGCCTTCAGGGGTCCTGAGAGCACCTGGACCCTCGGTCTCCTCCTCTGTAACACGGGACCCCGAGGTCCCGCTCCAGGGCCGTGGAGTTGTTCTTGGTGTCCTCGGGGTCCACTGGCTGTCCCCAGGTGCTCCTAGCCCTTGGCCACCCAAGCTAAGGAAGTGGACGGTGAGGACCCAGCCCGCCCTGTGGGCCTGGGAGCCTTGGTCTCTCCGTCTGGGAAGGGGACACGGGCGCGGCAGGGGACTGGGGGACGGGGACCCACAGGCCTCTGGTTGCAGAGGCTTCATTTCCAGCCTGACCTGGAAGTGGCCCCTCTCCCTGCCCAGGGCCAGTCCTCGCTCCCACCAGCAGCTGCCCACCCAGCCGGCGTCTGTCACCAGTAGGCGCGGAGGGC
Organism: Marmota marmota marmota; assembly: GCF_001458135.2. Classification (NCBI taxonomy): domain Eukaryota; kingdom Metazoa; phylum Chordata; class Mammalia; order Rodentia; family Sciuridae; genus Marmota; species Marmota marmota. Next base: position 3,285 of record NW_026006387.1, read on the forward strand.
GCAGGTGACCAGCACTGGCCACAGGGTGCTGAGCGCAGGTCCCCAGAGCTGTGGGGCCCAGGGAGGCAGGACAAGGACTATGCAGAGGGCAGTGGGGAGTCCCTCCCTGGATGGGGACCGGGGACCAGGGGACAGGCCGCGACCCATGGGGACAGGAAGGCTGGGGACCAGGCTCCGGCTGTCGTGGGCATCACAGGGCCTGTGGGGACAGGGGACTCTCCCAGAGGAGAAGGCAGTGGGTGAGGCTATAGGTCATGGTCAGGTGAGGGGTGGACACATGGGGGACGGGGGCTGGGGGATGGATGGGTGGACGGATGGACAGACAGATGGACGGATGGACGGATGGACAGATGGATGGGTGGACAGACGGGCGGGTGGACAGATGGATGAGTGGATGGACGGATGGATGGATGAGAGGATGGGCGGACAGATGGAGGAATGGATGGGTGGACAGATGGGTGGATGGAAGAACAGTTGGGTGGATGGACAGGTGGACGGATAGGAGGACACTTGGGTGGACGGCTGGAGGAATGGACAGAAGGGACGGAAGGACGGCTGAGGAGATGGACGGACAGACAGGGGCCCTGTGGAGAGACCCCTGTGTGGCTGCAGGTGGTGGATCCGGGCGGGGGCCGCGCTCAGGGACAGTGGACCCCCAGGAGACACCGTGGGAACTTCTCCTCGAGGACATTTCAGACAAGGCCCTGGGCCGACAGGCCACCAGGAGCCTCAGCAGAAGGCAGAGTGGAACGTGAGGGGACTTCTCTCTGGGGGGGACCTCCCTCTGGTCAGTGAGCCCATGGAGGCCCACGTGGCCTTGGACGGTGGCCAGCCTCCATCACCAGCGTATTCAGTCTGAGGCCAGGCAGCTCCTGCCTCTTGGGTCGTGGCTCTGGTGCCTGGTGGAGTCCCTCTGGTGACGAGGAGGGAGGACCAGGGTCCCCAGACCCCGAGGATGGGGCCCTTCTAGAACCTTCTCTGGCTCTCAGAGGGAAGCTCCCTCCCGGGCCCTGGGACAGAGCAGCCCACAGCTGCGTGGCACAGAGGCCGGGCCTGAGGATGTTCCCATCTTGGGCAGGGGGCAGGGGACCTGGGCCAGCAAGGCCTGACCGTGCTGGGGGCAGCTGGCCGCCCTGTCCTGTTTCCTGGGCCGAGTGGCCCCGGGTCCTGGACGGGTCGGCTGTGGGTGAGCGAGGCCACCTGCCCTCCTGGGACCCTGCTGGGGGCTGTGGGTGGGAGGCGGGGCCGTGTGACCTGGGCCTCGGCAGCCGTGAGTCACCGTCCCCAGGGGCTCAGCCTGGGAAGCCCCGCTTCCTGCCCTGAGCCGGGCGCAGCTGTCTGGGTGGCGGCTGGGGACAGCAGCTGGGCCCCTCTGGAAGGGCCCCGACCCTCGCTGCCCCCCGGCCCAGGCCCGGCCTAGGGAGTTGGCACATGCGCTGTCCCTCCTGTCACTTCGTGGGCATTGGTGTCCCCACGTGTGAGATGGAGCTGACAAAACCCCAGTCCTGTCCCCACCTGTCCCCAGTGGCCAGTGGGGAAGCCGGGGTGGGAGAGGGACCTGCCACCACCAGAGTCACAGAGTGACACGGCTGGGACTAGACTTCATCTCCTGAGTCCCGAGGGGACCCTCAGAGCGGCTGGTCCCCGGGGGGGTGGCCCTGATTCTCTGTCCCTCCAGTCTCATGGCCCTGGAGCCGCCTG
>NW_026006388.1:0-4984 GCF_001458135.2 Marmota marmota marmota
TTTTTCTCCTTCAACTCCCTGGTGTCAACATCCTTAACTATACCAAAACAAGGGTTTTCCAGCCCTCCCACAGCCCCAAACCAAGCACAGGTACCCACTTACCACAGCATAGATCACTATCTGGTTCCTATACTCCTGTGCAAAAGCAGCTCCGCTTCTGTGAACAAAAAGCTATGGTGACTTGTCTCATTATTTACAGAACTGTGCTAAACCCCTCTTGATGGCCTCCTTACGAAGCATCTATATAACCTCAGATGGAGAGAAACAAACTGGAGTCTGTACGCACTTTCAAGTTCTCTTCAAATTCCCCTTTCTTCTAAAGTTTTTGCCTGCAATTGTCTACCAAAAATATATAAAGCAATCTGATACAAATTCTCTTTATTTCACTTTACTGATCACTTTTCCTTTTATAATCATAAACTCTCATTCTTTAAGTATGAATCTTGAATCTATTTCAAGGATCTATTCATTCATTCCATTCTTCTATTAAGTCTAAGTTCTCTGCCTGTATATTTTTCCTAGTATCAAGATCATATGTATGGAGAAATGTTCACCAGGGCGTGAGAAGAAAATACACGTGTGTGTATGTACATATATACATATGTACACATATTTGTTAATATATACTATTATTACTTAATCTAAGTCTAAATTCCATAAAGTATACACAATACTAATTGAATTTTCAAACTACATGTGACATCCAATACAACCTGAAATAGTACTCCTCTTTCTTTTGACTTGGCAAATTTTCAGTTTTCTTTTAAATCCCAGCTCAGTTATAAACTTCTCCATGAACACATTCCCAGAACCAGTTCTCCTTTCCTATGGGCTTCCATAACACTTCACTCATAGCTCTTATAAACCAAATGTCACATTGTAATCTAATAAACTATATATACATCATATTCCATTGAGTCTAAGATGTGAATGACCTCAAGAAAGAAAAAAGTCTATTAAACTATGAAATGATTTTTATTATAAGGTGTATTTCAATGTTAAATATATTAAAATGTACAAAGTATATCTTAGAAGAAAATAAAAAACAGTCTCTCCCACAACAGATTATATATCCTGTAAAGGTGAAAATGTCTCACTTCATCATTAGTGTTTCAATACCAATTACCATACTTGATACATAGGGAAAAGAACAAATCTGATGTTTTTATCTAATCCCTTACCATTTCTCAACATTCTAGGTACTAAAGAAAAGTTCAATAATCTGTTTTTCATATCTAGTAACCACTTCCTTCACTGCCATAGTCTTTGGAGGGCACTGTGACTTTATGACTTAATTACCTCAACAAAACCCTTTTAACTGGGCTCCTGGGCTCCTTTCTAACTTTTCCACACTTTTAGTTAGAGAAACATTCTAGTATATATCATTTGCATCACAAATATTCCCATTTAATTCCTTCTACACACTGGATTGATGTTATTTGAACTTACTTTTATTATTGATTTGGCAAAATCTCCTTTTCAAAATGTTAGGAACTGGTTCAATAAATACAACTTCTCCAGCTGAAACATGGATGTCATACTACCTACTGAGCACAGGATGAGCTACTATTCTGGGATACCCCTGTACCTCTATGGAATACCACTCCCTGTGTTAGCTCTAAGCTCCAAGTGAGGTCTTTATGCTTTGATCCCTGTCAAGTTCATTCCATGTTCAGCAGCTTGACTCAAGACATCATCTTCCTTCACCTCTCCACTTTCAAAGTCTCAGATGTCCAGTTTTCAAACCAATCCTTGAGGCCTATTATCAAGTCCTATATCCATTCAAGAAAGACTTGATTGTTTACTCCAATACCCTGATCTCACTTGTCTCTGAGTTCTCATGCTTGTTTGCCATTCCTCAAAACCCAGTACTTAAGTTTAAAATCTCATATAGTTGCAATTTCCAGATAATTGTTTCATGTATATAATAAGCCTTATCTCCCCAACATAAGCACCTTTTAATGACAGGTGAGTATTCTCAGAATCTAATAAAGGCTAGCTGACAGCACAAAGCAGACATTTAATTCTTACTACATGGAAACACTGCTTTTTTCACTTGTACATACACCTCTCCTCATATCCTTGGTTGAACTTTGCCAAAGTTTTGATACTTCTCTTATGTAAACCACTCATTTACTTCCAATGTAAATACTAATATCCATACCTAAAATAACTTTCTCCCACTTTATTACTTCACATTGTTTTAGTGGATGTTACTAGGTTAAGAGTGTACCAGATCATCACCTCTCATATATAGTTTTATTTATAACAGGTTTTTTTATACATACATCTGATCTTTACTACTCTATGAAGTAAAGACAGAAGGAACTAATATTGCTATTCGACAAATGAAAACAAGGATGAAGCTCCAAATACAAAGTTTGCCCAGGGTGGAACAGTTAATTGGTACCATGGAAGCAAAAATACAAAAAGTTTTAATTTTCAGTCCTCTGCTATGCTCTCAGTACCTGCCTCTGAAGTTAATAAACAACAAATCTGCTCCTTGAACCACACCTGACTACATTTATCATCATCTCTGAGGAAAAGACCCTTCAGGTGTATGAATCACACTTCTTTCCTATTCAAAAGGTTCTCTGGTCTCAATTCAAAAACAACCACCACCAAACATACACACACACACACACACACACACACACACACACAAATAAATAAATACATAAATACATACATACATACATACACTTCTGGTGCTAGATATTTTGAACCCCCAAAGACAGACATTCTGGATTTGTATACTCCACAGGGTAAATTAACAAATTTAAAGCTGTGAGTGCTTCTCAGAGTTTGATCTCAGGATCCCAGATTTTCCAACTGTTCTCCAATTCCACTCAAGAAGTGATCATATTGTTCATACTAATGTAACAGTATCAGAAACAGAACTGTAACTAAAGAGCTAATAAGTACCAAATCAGTGCTGGGTGCCAAAGTGTATGTTTAGAGCCTCTTAAGATCACCCTGAATCTCAATTTTATCTTTAATGCTTTGATATTCACCAAATTAAAGGGCAAATAATACTGAAAAATATCCCAATTTTAAGAGGGAATCAGGCTGGGTCTATCATTAGCACCTACAAACCTAAATAATGAAGAACATATTAATATATTAATATATGAGTTAAACATTCATTGCATCATAGAATTAATCTGTATTATATAGCCTCTGATAAGAAAAATGGTAAACATCACCTTCAAACTTCCTCCTCAAAACCCTACTTATTCTATCAGGTAAGTTTAAGACTTATAGAACTGTCTGACCACAGGCTGGACAGACGTATATATGTCCATAAACTCAAATATCCATAGAATGTTAAGTTTTAAAATTGAAAGTCAACTCACAGTTCATCTAATCAAACTTTATACACAAGAAAGTCTTTTAAAATAGTCTACAGTAATCTCTGACAGATGGACAGCTAATCTTTAATGACAAAAGATCACTAATGAAACATCATTCCATTATGGTTTAGTTCTAGACTGTGTGTGTGTGTGTGTGTGTGTGTATACACATGCATGTTGTGTTTCCCAGGGCCAAACAAAACAGAACTATTTAGGTTTAAAAAAAAAAAAAAACCAGGCCTTCATATATCCAAAGATAGCTGTCACATTTTCTCTTGTTCTCACTTAACAATAAAAAGTGCCTTTCTTTAATTATTACCAGTATAAAATATTTTCCACATTCTTCATTCTGGGAACCTTCTTGATATGCTTGCTAGTTTGTCAATGTCTCACTTAAAACATGCCACCCAGAACTGTGTACATTATTGCAGAAGCAGTATGACAAGCACGAAGTACAGAAAAACCTATACTCTACTCTCAGTCCACACTAAACCAATAAAACCCTAATCATTTTCACAATCCTGCTGCAAGCCAGGTTTTTTATCCTATAGAAATATAATACTCCCCACTTTTAAGTACAGGATCTTATCTGTTGTATTTATCTTCCCAGCATTGGAGCCTCTTAAGATCACCCTGAATCTCAATTTTATCTCCTATCATATTAGCACCATCTCCCAGCTTTGTCTCATCTTTGAATTCAGTAAATAAAATAAGGTCATCTTCCAGCCTGGTACTTGAAAAAGAAAGTTATACAGGACTGTATCAAAGGTAGAATCCCATGCCAAAATGCCAAAGACAACTATTAACGTAGACAATCAATTAACAGGTTTTATCTGATTGTGTGACCAGTTATGAACCATTCAGAAATTGTGTCATTGTGCTGCCATTGCTTTCTTGGTATACTCATTAGAAAGCTTAAGCAAAGAAGATGAGGATAGGGCAGTACTGCAGATTGAACCCAGGGCTGTTTTACCACTGATTACAACCCTGGCCTTTTTTTTACTTTTTATTTTTGCCAGGGTCTCACTAAGTTGCTTAGGGCCTCACTAAACTGCTGAGGCTGGCCTCAAACTTACATATTCCTGTCTCAGCCTCCCAGTTGCTGAGATTACAGGCCTGCACCAGCATGCATGGCTAGGAACCCAGTTTCTTAGTCAGCCCACAGTGGCTCCCAATGATCCTGGATTGCTGTTCAAATGCTCAGGGGCCAACTACTTTATGATTCATTCAAAGACTGTTAAATACAGTAATCAAACTGATTTGTTTGAAGCTTAGAATATTTTAAAAAATTGAGGTGCTTATTCATCCTTAATTTTCTGGTACTTTTTCCACCCTAATATTTTACTGATACTAGTTTGAAACAGAATCTGAAAGTTCCTTCTGACCATAGGATAGGAATAATCTGTACCATCATCATAGTCAGTAATTTGTGGTACTGACAGAAAAACCTAGCCAGGCACAGTGACAAGTCTATATGTTTGTAATCTCAGAGACTCAGAAGGCTGAGTGAGGCAAGACTAAAAAGTCTGAGGTCAGCCTCTGCAATTTAGCAAGACCCTGTTTTGAAAATTTAAAAAAGGGCTGGGGATGTAGCTCAGTGGTATAGCATCTGGGTTCAATCCCAGTACCCC
>NW_026006389.1:0-4983 GCF_001458135.2 Marmota marmota marmota
AGCATGGGTTCGATTCTCAGCACCGCCTACCAAAAAAAAAAAAAAAAAAAGGCACCTACAACTACAAAAAATAAAAACAATACAGCTGAAACTTCAAATTGAAATTGGAGCAAAACCTAAAAGGAGTAATTTTTTAAGAAAACTCCACAAGTGACTGACTCAAGGAGAGCACAAGGCAACCTGTCTAGGTCCCTAGCTGTTCCTCTGCCACTGACAAGTTGCTGTTGCAGCCCTCTCCTGGGCGGGCGGGGCAGGGGAACAGGTCGGGACATCCCACACAGGGGACAACCAAGGAGCGGGGGAGCCAAGGACCTGCGCTGGGCCCCCTGGTGACAGTCCTTCGATGGGGTAAGTGAGGATTATGATTAGAAACTGAACAATGAGTGCCAAGCACGGGTTGGCACTGCTCCCATATGGAATGGCGATGATTGACAGATTCATTGGGACCTTCACAGATGGCTGCAGGTGGAGAGCGCACTGGGTAGCCAGCTGGTGGCGTGTCAACCCACCAAGGAGTAGAAAAGTTGAATACTTGCTAAGTCTGCTGGACAGGCAGCCACAAACCAGAGGGGTGAAGGCAAGCTTCAATCCAAAGTGTACGTTCCCTGGGCAGCCTACTGTGTCCACACCAAAGGGAAGCCTACTGTGGCTGAGCCCACACTCAGGGCATGGGGCAGCACAACAATAAGCTGGGAAGAAAACAGCAGAAAGCCTTAGGAAGCAGTGGCTAAGAGAGCGCGGGATGACCTCAAGGAGCTGGACGACAAAAACTGCAGCACAGGCTATCAGCCAAAGCTAAAGGACTCCAGGGGAAGACAGACAGAGAAAACGGGCCCCATCCTATGGGAACCTGGCAGGGAAGCAGGCTTCCAGGTGTCTCATGAGGCCAGGGAGATGAGAACTGGGCTTCAGCACCCCCAGCAGGAGGCCCACGGGGCAATGCCCCAGGGTCTCAGAGATCTGGAGGTAATAGGGTGCAGACGGCCGAGGCTGCGGCTCACAGAACCTGAATCCCAGCCTCACAAGGCTCAGTCCCAGCCTGAACTGGGGTCTTCTGTCCCTACTCCAGGGCTTCAGGTGACAGGAGGAAGACAGCATACAAAAAAGTATGTATCAACAAATAGGACTGGGGAAAGAACTAGACACAGGCCCAGCGGTGTACTGAATAGCAGAGTTATCAGGTACAAACTATGAATGTTCAAAATTATACGGACAAAAGGAAATGTTTCACTAGAGAACTAAAAGACAAGCACCAAAATTCTAGAACTGAATTTAAAAACTCAACCTAGGGCTAAATTGGACAGACTGGACCCAGCTGAAGAGAGGATCGGCTAGCAGGAAGAAAGGTCACCAAAAATGTGTCTAATCAGAAGTATGAGAAAAGGCTAGACATATGGGAAGGAGCGCAGGAAGCACACTGGACAGGGTAAAAGCCCGGGGCACACAAGAGAAAAACACCCTCAGACCAGCAGAGCCAAAACGCGAGTAGGAAGTGTCCACAGTCCATGGTCAAAACGTTTCCAGGAAGAAAATGCTGAAAGCCAGGGAGGGAGGCTCTACCTAACTGGGACAACCCCAGGAGCACGCTCAAGCCCACAAGGACAGTGAGGAGCCAGGATGGGAGCCAGAGCGGGGACACCCAGAGAGGAACTCCAACAACAACGAGGAAAATGCATAAAAAAGAACCCACTCAGGCAACAACAGACGGGACTGAGAAACATGAAGGTCCTCCTTCGGGGCAGAGGCAGTCCCCCAGACGTCACCTGCCAACTGTGAGGAGGCAAGGAACCACCTGACAGTGCCAAAACACATCTAAAGCTCAGCTGCGCGACACTAAGGTGTGGGAGACTGACTGCAGTGCCTAAGGAGGGAGGAGGGAAGGCGAAGGTAAGCTTCAATCCAGAGCGTACCGTTACCTAGGCATGAATGCACGGCACCCCAACCCAACAGGGAAGAGCAGCTGTTAAACACCTGGCGCTTCTACAGGAAGGCCAGGACCAAGACAGGAAACCAGGGGCACGACAGTGACGGTGCCTGTGGCGGTGGGGCTCACCACTTATATTTAAGTGGAGCAGACTCTAATTAAAAGACAAAGATCGTCAGAATGACCACGACACCACCCACCCACAGTTCACAGGGGCACACCTTACTTACAAGATCACAGGCAAACACCCAGAGAAGAAAGCTGATGTGGCAAACGCTGGGCAGTGCCAGGGACAGGGGACTCCTCAGGATGACCATGCTGCCTCTACCAAGGGGATCAAAGTTCTGAGTTTGTACCCAGAACAATCTTAAGACACATAATAATGAAGAGCTAAGAGGAGAAATAGTCAGCTCCACCATCACAGTAATACATCTCTCGGTAACTAACAGAATGAATACACAAGAAAGCCGGGTGTGACCGTGCTGCCTGTGCGCAGCCACACACACACTAAACAGCTGCTCCACCTGAAGCTGCACGACAGACACACAGTACACGCCAGGTTTTAAAGAGGTAGCACAGTAAAGAGAACACAAAATGCCTGTGCTTAATGTTGACAACGTGGAAATGACAGGATTTGAGGGCTAAATAAAATATATTATTAAACTTAATCTCACCTATTTCTTTCTGCTTTAAAGAGGCCACTGCTCTGAATCACACGACTAGCACAGATGATCAGGCACAGCAGAGAAGGCTGTGCATCAACACTCACTATTTTCAAGTGCTCAGGAAGCACGTAACAGTAGTGACGGGGACTGGCCATTAGGAGAGCCAGTGCATCTCAGGCAGTGAAGGGCTACAACGTGTACTCAGGGATCACGCTAGAAATCAGCAGACCACAAGAACCCCCCACATCACAAGACCAAGCAAGGTACTTCTACAACTTTTTACAAATTAAAAAACTTACCACAGTGAAAATCAGACTCTATTTTGCATAAAATAGTGAAATTTGACGTATCAAAAACTTGTGGGATGCAGTTGAAATTGTGCTTGAGGGAAACTTACAGCCTTGAATACACAAAAAAGAAGAAAAGCTGAAATCAGTGGAGTTTCTACTCAAGAAATTAGGAAAAAGAATGGCAAATGAAAAACAAGGTGGAAGGAAGGAAAAGAATACACAATCTGAAATAGACGATAAATGTGAAATAGAAAAATAAAGCCAACATTGGTTCTCTGGCAGTTTATAAAACTGACGAACTCCTAGCAAGGCCATTTCAGAGACAAGGTACAAATTGCCAACATCAAGAATTATTAAAAGGGGACATCACTACAGATCTCGCAGATAATAACGGTACAATAAACCACTTTACACTTATAAACTGGGAAGTTTGGACAAATCTCTGTGGGAAAAATGCCTTGCCTAACAGACATAAGAAGAAATATCAGAAAAATCTGATTGCTACCTATAATTTTTTAAACTAAAAAAATATATTATTCAATTAGCATATTTTTATATTTTATTGCTGCCACAAATTGGGTTCTTTAGTAGCTTATTAATTTTGACACATATATATGTATTATTACTCAGGCTAGTTCAAGTAATATTCACTTACAGTATTTTCTTCCTATAAAAAAATTCCTGAAGTTGGTGATGTGTAAAGAAAAGGTGTTTCCAACAGCATGGCACTGGTATGGTTTGGCTCTGGTGTGGGCCTTCTAGCTACATGGCAGATGGCACCATGGCAAGAACACGTATGAGACAGGAGGAGAGATTCAGGCCCAGGCACGCTCTTTTTAGAACAGCCCACTTTTATGGAAACTATCCAGAGTCCCAAGGAACTACAGTGCACTTGTCCAAGGCTGATGTCCCCAGTGACCTGGTTACTTCCCAGTAGGCCCCACCTCTTAAAGGTCCTACCACATCAATTCTACCATACTGGTGACCAAACGTTCAGCACATAAAACTTTTGGGTCACACTTAAACCATAAAATCATAGCAATTGCCCATGACAGAACTTTTCTTCTATAATTATACTATTTTATTTTATGTCAATGATGATTACGTAGTCCATTCCATTTTCTATTTCCGCATAAAATATTACCACCAAATAACAACCTATAGTAATAGACATTATTAATCTCATGGTTTTGGAAGATCATAAATTCTACTGACCACTCTTACTAGGATAATCCCCTTTTCTACTAAAGTCAAATGATCAGTAACTTAATCATGAGAAGCAGAATCTCGTCATATTCACAAGTCAGGCTTACACTCCATGGGAGGGAATTATATGAGATATGCATACCAAGGAAATTAAATTGGAATTCATCTTCAAATTCTACCTACCACAGATCATCATCTCATTCTAATTTAAATGAGAAACCAACCTACCTACCCCCCCACACCAGGGACTGAACCCAGGGGCACTTAACCACTGAGACACATCCCATCCCCCCCCACTTTTTTCCTTTTTCCCTTTCTTTCTTTCTTTCGTTTTTTTTTTTTTTTGAGACAGGGTCTCACTAAGTTGCTCAGAGGCCCAAAGCCACTGAGATTACAGGCATACGCCACCATGCCCTGCTAAATGAGAAAGCTCCTGACTTGGATTTCACATCCTTCATTATGTTAGAAAATAACATACTTATATTCATCCTTTTGGTAAAGGGCTTTTGTCACACAAAAGTATGTTTGTATTTCATTAAATGTATTTTGAGATATTTTGAGATGATGACAATAGTTTTTCCTAATTTGACTTTTTGCCATATATGATCACACCCAGTGATACAGTGAAAAGCCCTATAAGTTAAAATGACAAATGTCCTGCATATAGGTAGAACTAATGACTTCTACCTATAATATAGATTCTAAAATTTTTCTTTCTCATACGGCTATACCAGCTGGTTCTTCCAAAAATCTGTAGAGAAAAACACCAAGTTCACAGGAAGTCTTCCAAGAAATGTTCCACCTTTTTTTCATGAGACCAGCATAAGCTTGATACAAAACAAGGACTATACAGGAAGCACAATCATCAGTCAGTCTCTTTCATGAGTACAGAGGCAGT
>NW_026006390.1:0-4983 GCF_001458135.2 Marmota marmota marmota
ATATATATATATATATTAAATGAAGAATACTGAAAAAATGATGCTGAAAACAAAGCTGTATAAGAAATAGAAAACAATTTAGATCCTCATCTTAATGTATAAACAAACAATTTAGAAATATCCAACATTAAATGTGAAACATAAAGGTATTTGCAATCTAGAAGAAAATACATGCATGAATTTTGAGTGTAAAACTTTGTACAGATAAGGAAATATTGAAATACAAGAAATAATCCATATATTTGATCAAATATAAAATTAGAATTTCTGTGTTTCAAAATATGTTTAAAAATACTGTGAGACATCCTGCAATAGGGTGACTTTTTTCTGTATATATAAATAAATTTTATAAACAATAAAATATCTAATATTTCACCAACAAACAAAATATGTCTATGTTTTACAAAAAATAAGCAATTTATTTATCATCTGGGTATGCTTGAAATACTATAAATCAAAAAATTTAAATTAAAGCAAAAAAGTGAGTTATATGCCCATTAATTTGATCAATTTTAAAAAATACAAACATCAAGCACATAGAGAAGTATGTCACCATTCACTGCACTACTCATTGACTTGACCCTAGTGGAACTGTCTTAATAGGTATCAAGAAATGTCAGCCAGTTTGTATTTCTTAACTTGGTAATTTTCTCCTGGAAATTTGTACAAAGGGAAAAAAATAAAGATGCAGTCAAAGATTTATGTGTATGTGTTTTTATCACAGTTTTAAAATTGAAAAAAGTAACAATAATATAAAATTTTAAAAGGCATTTTATATATTATTATACAATCATTCAAATATCATATTTTCTAAGAATATGTAATAATTCAAGAAAAGACTTACTGTAGTTTGCTGAGAGAAAATCAATCAGGAACAAAATTGGTTAGATAAAATTTTATTTGTGAAATACAAACATTTTATCAAATTACCTAGATTTTCTATAATGAATAAATGAAGTGTATAATTTACTTATACTTAAAAAAAAGTAAACTTCTTAAAACTATACAATGATAAGTGCTCCAGTGATTATAATCATAATATGCAATCTTATGGTTAAATAAGAAACAATTATTCTTTGAGGTAAGATTACTGGGAGTTTGCTTTTAAGAGATTTTCTTTAGAAAAGCATTTGGGTGTTTTAGAGTAATTGACCATACTTAGCAGAACGTCTTCCTATGCAGATGACTAATATGATCAATACAGCATAATCAAGAGATGTTTGTATGATAAGTATAGAGCATAAGATATCTGAAAATAAAGTTTATATAAGGTGAATTAGGTAGTCATTATTTTCTATAACCATCCTGGCATCTGTAGAAGTATAAGAATCTATAGAGATTCTTCATAAGTCTCAGTGTGCATTTGTGGCTGTAAGTATATCCTGAATAGCACATGAAAGATTTTGAGATGCACCAAATATACATTCTATGATACGGAGTAAAAGGTCTACCAGCTGTACCTACATAAGCCTTTACTGATCCAGGTGCTCAGCTTGTCAGAGAGATGGGGAAAACAGCTCTTGACAAAATCCTCAAAGGTCACTGTTGCTAGGGCATTGATGCTGGCAGCCACGGTACTAAAGGGAAAGAAAAGCAAGAACATAGTTCAAACTAAACAAGGCTAAGCCATCAACCTGCCCTATCATCCAAGGCAGATAGACAAAGGAGAGGTCTATAAAAAGGAGATGTCGACATGTCCATGTTCTGGAACTTCAGAGGAATACATAGCCTGTACTCATTCATCATAATTTCTTCTTATGCAATAATGCTCTTTCAATTATTCCACAAACTACACAGAAAAACTGAGACTTTTATGTTCTGACTCCCATTAATTCCTCTTAATGAATAGTTAATAAGTTAGCAGGGAATAAAAGAGGGAGTGTGTGTGTGTGTGTGTGTGTGTGTGTTTAGGTTGGAGTAGAGCTGGAAGTAATGACTATCTTAACCCAAGAATCAGTTTGCCACTGATTCATAATTCATAAATTAATGTGTCTGCTTTTTAATTCTTTGTACTAGGCATACAATGGTGAACAGAAAAAAAACATGGGTCTTACACTCTTAACTAGGAATGCAGATATTTAAAACCAATTATACAATTGATTCCAGTTGTGAAATTGTTAGAAAAACAACAAGATTCCATAAAAACATGCCCCAAAGAGACCTAAACAGACTATCCACAAGATTCCCTTTAGGAAGTGGGAAATAAAGACAGGTATTGAAAGGAGTCATGCAAAGTAAGAAAAGATGTTTGGAGGATGAAGGGAAAATTATATAGAGGCACCTTGACGGATAGGTACTTCTCCTTCTTTTTACATTCTGAAGCCTCCTGCATAGCTGGAATGCAGAAGAGGTCAGACAGAGAAACAGCAAAACCAAAAATGCATAAGAGTTCTGATGTTCCCTCTGACTTTCCTTCAGAGTTCCCTCCTACTAGACCTAAAACTTGTTTGGATGTCAGAAAGTTTGAAACTTTAGGTTTTCTTTGTAGAAAAGCATGAAATCTTATTTAATTCTTCATGTAGACCAGAATATTTTAGCTGCTAAAATAGAAAACTATTAAATTCAAGAGGGGCAAAAAAATCACAATTTAAAAACTATTCCCTTTAAAACACGTAATATTAAAACTATTCTTTTAAAAATAAATCACTGTTTTCAAAGCACAATTATATAATAGAATGAAAACAAAGTTGAAATTATAAGAAAATAAACTTCAAAAATATTTGCAGATATTACGATTTATGTACAGACCCAGAAGAATTAGCTTAAAGTAACTAAGGGAGACCTAGATGTCAAGAATATTATGTAAAAGAAAAGCAATACATATATAACAGTCTAACATAAATCAGATTTTAAATCACAGTCATTAAAATTATTTATATCACCATAGTTAAAATCAGTACATGAATGGAATATAAAAGAGCATTCTGAGAAGCTCTCAAAGACAAAGAATCTAGGAAATAATAAAAGCAGTCTTTCAAGAAGATGGTTTAAAGATGGCTTATTAACTATGAAACAATAGAAAAACTGTCTACTAATGTAGAAGTAAAATAAACTAGCAACTTTAATTGATTTACTATATTATAAACATAATATACATGCTTTAATGTAAATATACTAACATGGGGGCTGGATGACTTAAAATCATAGAATGGAGAATCCTTTATGACAATGTTGTTAACCCAGAAATCATAATGGAAAATTGTGAATTAAAAACTCAATATTTTTTTATTTTATTCTTTTTTTCCCTGGTATAGAGCCTCATGCATCCTAGGCAAGTACTTTACCACTGAGTTACAACCCAAGCCCTTTTAAATTTTATTTTTAGACAGGATCTCACTAAATTGGCCAAGCTGGTTTCAAATTTATAATCCTCCTGCCTCTGTCTCCTGACTAGCTGGGATTACAGGCATGTTCAATCACACCCAACTAAAATCTCAATATTTCAAAGGAAAACATGGAAGGCTAGGTAGTATGTTTCAGGTCAGAGCCCCTGAAGAATACCCCAACAGGGCAATGCATGGAGTCATAGCAGCAAAGCTGAAATTTCAATGATGGCAGAGATGCCAGCAATGTGCAGTACTCATCAGAGAAAACTACAGGCTGCATGTAAAGTCAGCCCAAGAGAAAGACCATATAGGTTGCAACCAGAAAGTCCACATGGGAGGAACTTCTCAAAGTCTTGGGAGCCCACCTTCACCATAAAACACTCCAGATACCAGACTTGAAATTTTAGAACTTAATTTTTACTGCTAAGTTCTTGGTCTTGCCTTGAGACACTAATTCTATTTTTTTTCGTATCCCTCTTTTTTGAAATGGAAATGAACACCCTGTACCTGTCCCACTACTGTATATTAAATGTTGATAACTTTGATATTTACAGGGCTCACAAATGAGCTTGCCTCGAGTCTCAGGAGAAACTACAGTCTTAGATTTTTGAGCATTGCTAGAACAGTTAAAATTGTGGATACTTTTGTGATGAAATGAGCCATCTTTTTGGGGGGGTTTACCTGGGATTGAACTTAGGGGCAGTCTATCACTGTGCCACATCCCCAGCCCTATTTTGTATTTTATTTAGAGACAGAATCTCACTGATTTACTTAGTGCCTTACTTTTGCTGAGGCTAGCTTTGAACTCATGATCCTCCTGCTTTAGCCTCCTGAGTCGCTGAGATTACAGGTATGCACAACCACACCGGGTTGAAATGAGTTACTTTACATCATAAGCTAGACATGAACCTTTGGGGTCCAGGTACAAAATGCTATAGTGCAAATGATGAATATCCACTAAAAGTCCATGTGTTAAAGGCTTGGTCCCCAAGGTGGTTCTTCTGTGAGGTGATGGAATCTTTGAGAATTAAGTCCTTTTGGGAGGTCCTTAGATCATAGAAGGAATGTCCCCAAAGACGATTATGGGGCCCTGACCCCTTCCTATCCCTCTCTTCTACTTCCTGGCTCATGAGCTGAGTGATTTTATTTTGCCACGGCATGCTGCCTCCTTGGAACTCCAAACTAATGAACAGTTGATCAGAGGCTAGAACCTAAAAACTATAAATCAAAATAAGCCATTTATCTTCATAATTTAATCATCTCAGGTATTTCATTATAGTGATGCAAAGGTAACTATACAGTATCAGTAAAGGTCGAGATAATAAACAGAATGGTGTGGATTAAGGACAATCTAGGCTTACATCCTGCTTCTGCATTTTACTAACTCACCATGGATAAGTTGTCTACCTTGTTAAACCTATTTCTGAATCAGCAAACCAACAATAATGTGAGTAAAGTTTTAGTCTCAAATGCTGTGTGACAACTATTGAGCAAATACAAATAAAGCATTCAGTATGACAGTGGACACATAATAAGTGCTAAGCAGATGCTGTTGATTATTACCTCCATTAACTTTGTTATTTCATCACCATTGTCATCGTCATTGTCACCATCAGCATCACATTGTTGTTGATATACTAACCTCAATGTTCCACTA
>NW_026006391.1:0-4983 GCF_001458135.2 Marmota marmota marmota
TTTGTATAGAATCAATAGATTCCCAAGTATTTTATTTTTCTTGAGGCTATTGTAAATGGGGTAGTGTTCCTCATTTCCATTTCTGAGGATTTATCACTAATATTCAGAAATGCCTTTGATTTATGGGTGTTGATTTTATATTCTTCTATTTTCTGAATTCCTTTACTAGTTCTAGAAATTTTCTGGTGGAATTTTAGGGTCTTCTAGGTATGGAATCATATCATCAGCAAATAGTGCCAATTTGAGTTCTTCTTTTTCTATGTGTATTCCTTTAATTTCTTTTGTCTGTCTAATTGCTCTGGCCAGTGTTTCAAGAATTATGTTAAATAAAAGTGGTGAAAGAGGGCATCCCTGTCTTGTTCCAGTTCATAGAGGGAATGCTTTCAATTTTTCTCCATTTAGAGTGATGTTGTCCTGGGGCTTAGCATAGATAGCCTTTGTGATGTTGAGCTATGCTCCTGTTATCCCTAGTTTTTCTAGAGTTTTGAACTTGAAGGGGTGCTATATTTTGTCAAATGATTTTTCCTCATCTATTGAGATGATCATATAATTCTTATCTTTAAGTCTATTGATGTGATGTATTACATTTATTGATTTCTGTATGTTGAACCAACCTTGCATCCCTGGGATGAATCCCAATTGATCTTGGTGCCTGATATTTTTGATATGATTTTTTATTGATTTGCCAAAATTTTATTGAGAATTTTTTCATCTATGTTCATTAGAGATATGGGTCTGAACTTTTCTTTTTCTGATGTGTCTTTGCAAGGTTTTGAAATCAGGGTGATATTGGCCTCATAGAATGAGTTTGGAAGTGCTGTCTCTTTTTCTATTTCCTGAAATAAATTGAATAGTATTGGTATTAGTTCTTCTTTAAAGGTCTTGAAGAACTAGGCTGTGTATCCATGAGGTCCTGGGCTTTTCTTGATTGGTAGACTTTTGATAGTGTCTTCTATTTTGTCACTTGAAATTGATATGTTTAAATTGTGATATCATCTAGATTCAATCTGGGCAAATTATATGACTCTAGAAATCTGTCTATGTCTTTGATATTTTCTAATTTATTGGAGTACAAGTTTTCAAAATGATTTCTAATTATCTTCTGTATTTTTGTAGTGATATTTCTTTTTTATATCATTTATGTTAGTAATTTGAGTTTTCTCTCTCCTTATCTTCATTAGCATGGCTAAGGATATGTCAATTTTGTTTATTTTTTCAAAGAACCAACTTTTTGTTCTGTCAGTTTTTTCAATTGTCTCTCTTGCTTCAATTTTATTGAACTCAGCTCTGATTTTAATTATTTCCTGTTTTCCACTACTTTTGATGTTGATTTGTTCTTCTTCTTCTAGGGCTTTGAGATGTAAAGTTAAGTCATTTATTTGTTTACTTTTTCTTTTTTTTAAGAAATGAACTCCATGCAATGAACTTTCGTCTTAGAACTGCTTTCATAGAGTCCCAGAGATTTTGATATGTTTTATCTGTGTTCTTATTCACCTCTAATTCTGATCAAAATTCAATGACATTCCTCATAGAAATAAAAAAAGTAATCATGGAATTCATCTGGAAAAATAAGAAACCCATAATAGCTAAAGCAATCCTTAGCAGGAAGAGTGAAGCAGATGGCATCAATATACCAGACCTTAAACTATACTACAGAGCAATAGTAACAAAAACAGCATGGTATTTGGCACCAAAACAGACTGGTAGACCAATGGTACAGAATAGAGGACACAGAGACTAACCCACAAAAATACAACTATCATATATTAGACAAAGGTGCCAAAAACATGCAATGGAGAAAAGATAGCCTCTTCAACAAATGGTTCTGGGAAAACTGGAAATCCATATGCAACAAAATGAAATTAAACCCTTATCTCTCAGCATGCACAAAACTCAACTCAAAATGAATCAAGGATTTAGGAATAAAACCAGAGACCCCGAGTCTAATAGAAGAAAAAATAAGCCATAATCTCCATCATGTGGGATTAGGCCCAATTTTTTTTATAAGACTCCTTTGGTGCAAGGATTAAAATCAAGAATCAATAAATGGGATGAACTCTAACTAAAAAGTTTCTTCTCAGCAAAAGAAATAATCTGTGAGGTGAATAGGGAGCCTGTATCTTGGGAGCAAATTTTTACCCCTCACACATAAGATAGTGCACTAATATCTAGTGTATATAAAGAACTCAATAAGTTAAACACCAAAAAAAAATCAATAAATGGGCCAAGGACATGAATAGACATTTCTCAGATGATGATATAAAATCAATCAACAAATATATAAAAAGGGTTCATCATCACTAGCAATTAGAGAAATGCAAATCAAAACCACTCAAAGATTTCATCTCACTCCAGTCTGAATGGCAGCCATTATGAGGACAAACAACAATAAGTGTAGGCGAGGATGTGGGGGAAAAGGTACACTCCACACTGCTGGTGGGACTGCAAAATGTTGCAGGGATTATGGAAAGCAGTATGGAGATTTCTTGGAAAATTGTGAATGGAACCACTATTTGACCCAGATGTCCCTCTCCTCAGTCTATACCCAAAGGACTTAAAACTAGCATACTACAGAAACACAGCCTCATCAATGTTTATAGCACCACAATTCACAATAGCTAAACTATGGAACCAAGGTCAATGTCCTTCAGTAGATGAATAGATAAAAAAATGTGGCATATATACACAGTGGAATATTACTCAGCAATAAAAGATAATAAAATCATGGCATTTGCAGTAAATGGATGGTGTTGGAGAAGATAATGCTAAGTGAAGTTAGCCAATCCCCCAAAATCTTCCACGATGGTGGAATGTAATGATCATAATCATCCAAAGTACAGGTATGAAGACACAAATTAGTGTGAATATACTTTGTATAAAACCAGAGATATAAAAAATGTGCTCTATACATGTAATAAGGATTTTAATGCATTTCACTGTCATATATAAATTTTTAAAAAAGATCAATGGGACAGAAGACAGAGACATACCCACATAAATACAGTTATCTCATATTAGACAATGGTGTCATAAAATACATTGGAAAAAAGACAGCCTCTTCAACAAATGTGGTTGGGAAAACTGGAAATTCATATGTAGTAGAATGAAATTGAAATCCTAACTCTTACCTTCACAAAGCTCAACTCAAAGTAGATTAAGGATATATGCATTAGAGCAGAGTCTGTGCATCTACTAGAAGAAAAGTAGACCCAAATCTCTACCATGTCAGCTTAAGAACCAAATTCCTCAATAAGATTCCTAAAACACACAAAGTGAAATCAAGAGTCAGTCAATGGGATGGAATCAAACTAAAACCTTTATTCACAGTAAAGAAAACAATCAAGAACATGAACAGAGAGCCTACAAAATAGGAGAAAATCTTTACCACCTGTACCTCAGAGCATTAATCTCCAAGATATACAAAGAACTCAGAAAACTTAACACCCCTCAATCCCAAAATAATCCAATCAATAAATGGGCAAAGGAACTGAACAGTTAATTCACAAAAAAATACTATGGGTCAAAAAATATATGAAACAATGTTCAACATCTTGGACAATTAGAAAATTGCAAATTAAAACTACACTGATAATTACTCTCACTACAGTTAAAATAAAAGAAATTATCAAGAATATAACTAACCATAAATGTTGGTGAGGATGCAGGGAAAAGGGAATGCTCCTACATTATTGAAGGGACTGCAAATTGATTCAAGCAATCTGGAATGCTGTGTGTGTAGATTTCTCAAAAACCTAGGAATGGAAGCACAATTTGAACCCAGTTATCCCACTTCTCAGTTTATATTCATAATCAGCATATTACAGCAATGTAGCTACATCAATGTTTATAGTACCTCAATTCACAATAGCCAATTATGAAATCAACCTAGATGCTCTACAAGAGATGAATGGATAAAGAAAAGGTGGTATATATACACAATGGAATATTATTCATTCATAAGGAAGAATGGAATTTTTGTATTTTCTGGTAAATGGATGAAATTGAAGAATATCATGCTAAGTTAAATAAGTCAGTCCCCCAAAGCAAAGGCCAAATATTCTCTCTGATATGTGGATACTAACCCACAACAAGGAATGGTAGGGAGGGGAAGAATATAATTTTATTGGATTAGACAGAGGGAAATGAAGAGGAGGGAAAAAGGAAGGGAATAGGAAAGACAGCAGGATGAATTGGACATAATTTTTCTATCCTTATATAGGAATACATGACCATAAGAATGGATTCTTTGTTAGAATAAATTATACTCTATGTATGTATAATGTCAAAATACACTCTAATTTCCTATATACGAAAAAAAAAATAAAAATAAAAATGGTGCTGGGGAGGGATGGGGGGTGGTGAGGATGTAGCTAAGAGGTAAAAACAATGTCACTGAGTTCAATACCCAGTAACTTACAAAACACACACACACACACACATACACACACACATGCACACACTTCCTGAAGTATATATTTATTTTCAAAGCACCTATCAGTACATGTCTTTTGAAACCAGAATATTTTTACTATTGTTATTTCAATTTATTTTTTTAACCATTATCATTTGGCTTATTAGCAGAGTTAGTATAACATAGACACCTGATAAAAGATGAAAAACTAGTAGAAAGATCTTGGAAATAAAACCTAGAACACTAATATCTCCATTTATTAGGTTTAGGTGATTTGTTTTTTGGAAAAATTTAATTGCAACATTAAATATGATTCTTTTGGGGACAGGGGAAACACATTTTTATAAGAAACCTTGCAAGTGAAATAGAAAATGGGTGTCTTTTTTCTTTTTTTCTGCTATAATAGAATATTATAGGCTGGGCAATTAAAAAGATTAGAAATTTATTCCCCTGAATTTCTAGAAGATGGAAACGCCAAGATCAAGGCTTGTCCTCTGGTGAAGGCATTCTTGCTACAGTTCCCTGTGGTGGAAGTCAAGATGAGAGAAGGTAAAAAAAAAAAAAAAAAAAAA
>NW_026006392.1:0-4983 GCF_001458135.2 Marmota marmota marmota
CCTCCTTCCTCTTCCTCCCTCCTCTCCCTCCCTCCCTCCCTCCCTCCCTCCCTCTCCTCTCCCTCCCTCCCTCCCTCCCCTCTCCTCTCCTCTCCTTTCCCTCCCTCCCTTCCTTCCTTCCTTTCACCCAGGGGTGCACTACAACTGAGCTACATTCCCAGCTGCTTAATTTTTTTTTTTTTATTTTTTAAGCTACTGAGTCTGGCCTTGAGCTTGAGATCCTCCTGCTTCAGCCTCCCAAGTTGCTGGGGTCACAGGCATGTGCCATCATGTGTGGCCTGATGACATTTTAATGTTGATTTTTTTTTTTTCATTCTCCCCAGATAAGCCTAATTAGTCAAGGATGGTTTTGTTGAGAATGTAAATATGTGAGATACACTATTATTAATGAAATAGTTACTGATATTGATGAAGGAAGTTTATTTATGTGGTTCTTTGCCATTTCCCATCTTGCCTTATTGAATCTAAATTTTACTGATTTTTTTTAATGCAATCTTGATATTTTTTCTAGGTACTTGTCAAATAGCTTGCTATTATATTCTCTGGAAAGAAAAAAAATTAATTTAAAAAACTAGATAGTTGTTAAATATACTAAAGTAAAGTTGGGGGATAAACAAAAACAAGAGTTTCAGTCCCAGGTAAAACAGAATTAGTATACTCTTCCATTTCAGGGTACTGACTACAAACCTCTATTGAATGCTCGGAGCAACTACTTGAGGATTCTGGGAAGTACATACAGGCAGTCCTTGTTTGTATGGTTTTAATGTATATGAATGTCATTATTTATAGTTAAATAACACCAGTCTTCAAACAACACAATTCAAATTTCAGTTACCATGGTATATTAATTGTAAGCAACTACTTACAGATTTAGATGCTTTCTCTTTAGTCCAAAACTACTGTGTAAATATCAGATCACTTCTTTTGCAGTCTGTTGAGGATTGGTCGCTAACAACCAAATGTATGGTTTTTTACCTCCTTATCTTCCAATGATAAACCCAATTTTACAAAAATAGTCAAAATAGAAAATTGGCAGCAAAGATGAACGTGCAGCAGAGAAATGAGAAATAATAATGATGGAAAGTGAAATGTGAATCATATTATGGAGGAATTCTATGTGGAGTTCTGAAGAAAAGGCTGATAGTGGGAATATTAATTGCCTTGTTCAAGAATCCGTAGATACGCAGCGAGAGGAATCTAGTGAAATAATTATTTTGTAACTACAGATTTTTCTAAATGTCTTCTCCAGATAAAAGCATTCCATTTCTCCATTTTTTAATTTAAAATTTATTTATTTATTCTAATTTGTTATACATAACAACAGAATACATTTCAATCATAGTACACATATAGAGCACAATTTTTCATGTCTCTGATTGTTCACAAAGTAGTCACACCATTTGTGTTTTCATTCATGTACTTAGGGTAATGATGTCCATCTCATTCCACTGTTTTTCCTACCCCCATTCCCCCTCCCTTCCCCTCCCTCCCCTATGACCTATCTAAAGTTCCTCCATTCCTCCCATGCTTTCTCCCCCACTCCCCAATTATGGGCCAGCGTCCACATATCAGAGAAAACATTTGGCCTTTTGGTTTTGAGGGTTGGCTTACTTCACTTAGCATAATATCCATACATTGTCTTATTTCACTCTCAAAATAAAGTATGTGAAAAAGTGATCATCTGGATGGAGTGTGAAAGATGTGGATAGAAAAAGTGGAAGTGGTTTAGCTGAGGAACACACTGCCAAGCTTTCCCTTTGTTCCTTCTGAGTTATGATGTTTTTAATGCTCTCATCTCTTATTTGGAGTCCCCATTCTTGCCCAGAAGACCTCCTGTCATAGATTTAGTTTATAATGTAGTCAATCCTTCGAGTTTTATATGCCATCCCTCACAATTCATTAGGATTGGCTTATCTTTTTTTTTTTTTTGGTATTGAGGATTGAACCCAGGGTTGCTCTACCACTGAGCTTCACACCCAGCCTTTTTTTTTTTTTTTTTTTTAAAATATTTTTTTTGTAGTTGTGGATGAACAAAATGATTTTATTTGTGTATTTTTATGTGGTGCTAAAGATGGAACCCAGTGCCTTACACATGCTAGGCAAGTGCTCTGTCACTGAGCTACAGCTTCAGTCCTAAAAATTTGAGACACGGACTTCATAAGTTGACCAGACTGGCCTTGAATTTGCAGTTGTCCTGCCTCACCCTCCTGAGTAGCTGGATTCAGGTGTATACCATTGTGTCTGGCTTACATTTTGTTTTAAATTGGTTTTTATTTTTATTTTTTCCAAATAAGAGACATCATATGGGTTTCAGTGATTTCAATGAGAATTTAAAAAATAGATATTTTTAATTTAGTTATAATTTAAAAGGTTTTTAAAAATATTTTATTTATTTACTAATTTTTAACATAATGATAGATTCCCTAGTATCTTCTAGTGATGACCAATGAATCCCCACCCCAATATAATTATCAACTTACAATGGTATACATATTTTAAATGTTTTAATTCATTGCAGTTGATATGATACTCAAATTGCCTCATTTTTGGATAGAAGGGGCTACTCAACTTCTAAATGTCTTTAATATGTCTTGATGATTTGGATGAGCTGCCTTATCAACAAGTATTCCATTCAACTTCAGTGTCCAGGTTTTACTTGTATTCGTATACTGGTATGTAGTAGTAACATTTCATTTGTTTTAGTGTGATATCAAAAAGAACAGAGGTAAAAGAATAGATCTGTAAATGATGTTTTTATGTCAAGATGAAGTGGCAACATACCATAGCATATTGCATGATTCCTGTTTTGCAGTATTTCACACAGAGAAAAAGTGGGGGACAAAGGAACCATCACTTGTTAGGTAGAGAGGTAGTCATATAAGACTCAAAAGACTTTGTACTATTAAAGCCAGTACCAGTCTTGGGTTGAGAACTGATTTTAGTTTCAACAAAATAGCATTATTTATCATAGAAAATTAGTGTTAAATTGAGTTTTATTAGTATTACTGTTTTTATTTAATTTTAAGTTTGGTTTGACTTTGCACCTAGTTAAGAGTTATAACCCTAAAGACTTTAAAACATTTCTTATGTCCTTATATCTTATCCCTTTATTTCTTTGCTTTGTGTTTTAGTAGTTATCAGATTGGTTTCTTATGTCATAATTAGATTTTGTACAGTGTTTTTACTACTTCAAGTGTGGATTTTAATTCTATTATATTTTTAGTTTTATGTTTTAGGTGTGGGACCTATTTTTGCCTTGAGACTTGTAGGAGTACCGTAAAATAGTCTTTATTTCACTCCTCTAACTTTTACATTTCATTTTTTTGGGCTTTATATCAGACTGAACATCTCCAATGGCTTAGTATACATCTTTTCATAGCTTTAAAATTAGTTTGTCAATTATTTTTCCTAAATTTTTATCTTGTTTCTGAAAAATTAATTTTCCAAGACTAGAACTAGATTTTGGTATAATGTTTCATTTCTTTTGTTCTATAATATTTTTCTGTACATTCTGTAGTGTTTTTTTTTAATAGCAGGGCATGTGTGTGTAAATAAATTTATTTTACTCATCAACTTTTAGTTATAGTTTAGGTTTATTAGAAAATAAGCCCACATAAAAAGGATGTTGGCAAGTTCTACTCTTGGCATTGGTAGATAAGATTGTATTGGATTAATTTTCTTGGTAAGAACAACCGGAAAGAATTAAAAAAAAAATAAAAAGGTAAAAAGAAAATATTGTGAATCCATCAGAGACCTGCCAAGGAAATGAGCAATTTGGCAGTCAGGATCCGATAAGAAAAGGAATTCCAGGAGAATAAATCCTGTGTTTGGGACTCTTCTCCTTTTAAGGTGATGGATAATTCTAGAAGAGGTGGCTTAGAAGCAGAGAGCCTAAGCTTTGTAGTTCTGATGGATTCATGATATTATTTTATTCTTACTCCCCACCTATTTTTGTAGTTATACTCAGCGGGAAAATTGCTCCAAAATAATCTTATCAACCAATGCCACTGTTAATCTACTCAAGAGGTCAAGAGACCTGAACTAGTGTTTAGGAGCCCTCTCGTTTTCACCTGAGATCCCAAAGGCTGATTACCTAGGGGAAATTCAAATTGGAAATAAGAGAAGTAATCAACTAAAAATAGCCCAGCTCTCATGGGGACAGAAGCCCATTTTGAATGAACTCAGTTTCTGGTCTGGATTAAGGTGATTTGGCATTAGGAGTGACTCTAGCCTGACTTCTTTGCTTCAGAATCAAGCAAAATCAAGTCCCTTTTAAAAGATGTCATTCTTCAAAGATTTAAATTATCTTTACAGTTTTATATGTGTTTTCTACCCATGACAAAATGTGACTGAAAACCATAGGAAATAACAAATAGAAAAGTAATGCGACTATAAAGTAACTATGATTTTTTTTATTGGTTGTTCAAAACATTACAATGCTCTTGACATGTCATATTTCAAACATTTGATTCAAGTGGGTTATGAACTCCCATTTTTACCACGTATACAGATTGCAGATTCACATTGGTTACACATCCACATTTATACATACTGCCATACTAGTGGTAACTGTGATTAATATGTTCAAGAAATTAAAAGACAAGATAGAGAATTTTGGCAAAGAATTGAAAGCTAAATGAAAATTCCTAAAACAAAAAATGAGTAAATAATCTACCAACCTTCAATGGATGGATTAAATAGCAGCTTTTATACAGCTGGAAAGAGAGTTAACAAATTGAAAGGTAGGGTAGCATAAGATATGCCAAGTGTCTTCTTTGATATAAGGAGAGTAACTAAGAACAGAGTAGGGTCGAAGAGCATGAGAAGAAGATTAACATTAAACAGGGATGAGAGGTGGGAGGGAAAGGGAGAGAGAAGGGAAATTGCATGGAAATGGAAGGAGACCCTCAGAGTTATACAAAAGTAGATACAAGAGGAAGTGAGGGGAAAGGGAAAAATAATACAAGGGGGACAAATGAATGT
>NW_026006393.1:0-4982 GCF_001458135.2 Marmota marmota marmota
GGGTTAGGTCTAGGAATATGATTATGGTAGGTTTAGGGTTAGGGTTAGAGTTAGGTCTAGGGTTAGGGTTAGGGTTAGGGTAATGAAAATGGTTAGATTTAGTTTTAGGGTTAGGGTTAGGGTTAGATTTAGGTTTAGGGTTAGGGTTAGGGCTATGGTTATGTTTAGGTTTATATTAAGGTTTAGGGTTTGAGCTATGTTTAGGGCTATAGCCAGTGTTAGGTTTAGCGTTAAGTCTAGGGTTATTTTTCTGTTAAGGGTTAAGTTTAAGGCTAGGGTTGCCAATAGGGTTAGGGTTAGGTTTAGAGTAATGGGAAGGTTTAGAGCTAGGGTTTGGCCTAGGGTTCAGGTTACAATTAGGTCTAGGTTTAGGGTTAGATTTAGAGACAGTTCTAGGTTTATGCTTACAGTAAGTGTTAGGCTTTGAGATAGGTTTAGGACTAAGTTGAGGGTTTGGTTAGGGTTAGGGCTAGGGTTAGGCCTAGGATTAGCTCTAGGTTTGTGTTAGGTTTAGTCCTATGGTTTTGCTGTGAGTAATGTAAGAGCTAAGTTTATGATTAGGGCTTGTTTTAGGGTTAGGTTTATGGTTAGGTCAAGTGTTAGGTTTAGATTTTCGGTTAGAGTCAGGTTTGGAGGTAGGTTTACTGTTAAAGGCAGGGTAAGTATTTGGGTTACAGTTAGAGTTAGTGTTACAGCCATAATTAGGACTAGGTTTAGGTCTAGGGGTAGGGTTAGTGTTTGGGTTAGGGTAAGGGTTATTGTTAGGGCTAGGACTAAGTTTTTGTTTAGGTCTAGGGATAGAGTTAAGGCTAGATTTAGGACTAGTTTTTAGATTAGGGCAAGTAGTAGGGTTAGGTTTAGGAAAAAGTTTGCTGGTAGGGCCAGTGTTAGGATTTGGTCTAGGTTTAGGGTCAGGTTTAGACCTAGGGTTAGTGCTAGACTCAGAATAAGGGTCAGGGTTTGTGTTAGATTTTGGGATATGATTAGAGCCAGAATGAGTGCTAGTTTCAGGACTATTAATGGGGTTAGGATTTTGTTAGCCTAAGGATTAGGGATAGGTCTAGGGTTATCATTAAGTTTAAAATTTTGCTTACAGTAAGGGATAGGGTTATAGCTAGGGTTAGGGCTAGAGTTAGGGTAGGGTTAGGGTTAAAGCTAGGTTTAGGGCTCAGAATAGGGCTAGTTTTGGGGTTAGGGTTAGGGCAATCACTAATGTAAGAACTAGGGTTACAATTAGGGTTAGTTTTAGGGTTAGGGTTATGGGTAAGTCTAGTGTTAGGGTTAGGTTTAAGGTTAGGGTGATTTTTAGAGCTAGGGTTAGTTTTAGAATATGAGTCAGGGTCAGGATTAGGGTTAGGACTCAAATAAGGGCTAGGGTTAATGTTAGGTTTTTGTTTAAGGTTTGGATGGTGTTTAGAGCTAGAGTGAGTTTAGGATATGAGTTAGAGTCAGGGTTAGTTTTCAGGGTAGGGTTAGGACTGAATTAAGGCTTGGGTTAGGTATAGGTGTAGAGTTAGGGTTTGGTTTAAGTTAAGGTTCAGGGTTAGGGCTTTTGCTCGGTTTTGTTTTATTGCTAAGGTTAGAGTTAGGGCTAGTTTTATGATTAGCTTTAGGGTTAGGGTATAGTGTTAGTGTTAGGGTTAGGCTTAGGTTCAGGTTTAGATTTAGAGTTAGGTTTAGATCTAGGGCTTGGGCTAGAACTAAGGATAAGGCAAGGGTTAGGGCTATGCTAGTGTTATGTTAAAGGATAGGGTTAGAACTAGTGATAGGGCTAGTGTGAGAATTAGAGTTATTCTTAGGGCTAAGATTATTATTAGAGTTAGGGATAGGGTTAAATTAGGTCTAGTATTAGGTCTATGGTTAGTGTTCAGCTTAAGCCTAGAGTTAGGGTTATATTTAGGATTAAGTTTAGGGTAAGGGATGGTGTTATATCTAGGTTTAGAGGTAGGGTGAGATTTAGAATTAGAGTTAGGGCTATGGTTCGGGTTAGGGTTATGATTTAGGGCTAGCATGAGGGCTAGGATTTGTTTTATGGATAGGGCTAGGATTAGGAATACGTCTAAATTCAGGTCTAGAATTATGTTTAAAAATAGTTTTAGAATTAGGATTATGGCCATGTCTAGTATAAGGGTTAGATTTAGGGTTAGGGTTGGGTTTAGGGTAAGCGGTATTATTAAGGTGAAGGTCATGGTTAGGGGTTGGGATAGGTTATAGTTTAAATTTAGGGATAGCATTAGCATTAGGTTTAGGGTTAGGATAATGATAGGGTTAGAATTAAGGTTCATGTTAGGTTTATGGTAATGGATAGGGATAGGATTACTAATAGGTTTAGGTTTAGGCCTAGGGTTAGTATTAGGGTTAGTGTTAGGGTTATGGTAATGGATTCATTAGATCTAGGGTTATGATTATGATTAGGGCTATGGTTAGGATTAAGCTTATGGTTAAATTTGAGTTAGGCTAGGTTTTGGGTTTAAGTTAGTGCTACAGTTAGGGTTATAGCTAATGTAAGTACTAGGGCTATGATTAGGGCTATATTTAGAATTAATTTTTGGGCTAAGTTTAGTGTTAGGTTTAAGGTTAGGGTGATGTTTAGAGCTAGGATTCGTTTTAGTGTCAGAGTCAGGGTCACGGTTATTTTTAGGGTTCATGTTAAAACTCGAATTAGGGCTATGGTTAGGTGTAGGTTTATGGTTAGGATTTTGTTTAGTTTAAGGTTTAGGGTTAGAGCTATGGCTCAGTTTTGTTTTAGGGCTAGGGCTAGGATTAGGGCTAGTTTTAGGATTAGTGTTAGGGTTCGTGCTAGTGTTAGGGTTAGGCTTAAGCTTCGTGTTAGAGTTAGATTTAGAGTTAGATTTTGATCTAAGGTTACTGCTAGGGCTAAGGATGCACAAGGGTTAGGACTAGGGTTATGGTTAGCATTAAAATTACAGTAAGGGATAGGGTTAGAACGAGTGATAGGGGTAGTGTGAGAGTTAGAGTTAGTCTTAGGGCTACAGTTAGGGTTAGGGATAGAGATAAATTACAGATAGGGCTAGTGTTAGGTCTAGGCTTAAGGCTAGTTTTAGGATTAGTTTTAGGGTTAGGGCTAGTTTTATGGTTAGGTGTAGGCATCGAGTTAGGGATAGATTTAGAGTTAGGTTTCCACCTAGGGTTAGTGCTAGGCCTAAGGATAAGGTCAAGGGTTACGAATAGGGTTAAGTTTAGAGTTAGGGTTACATTTAGGATACAGGGATGTGGTTATAGCTAGGTTTAGGGCTCGGGTGAGTGTTAGTATTAGGGTTAGGGCTAGGGTTATTTTTAGGTTTATAATTAAGGTTAAGTTTAGGGCTAGGATAATAAGTTTAGTGTTAGGGATAATATTCGGGCTAGGGCTAATGTCAGGTCTAGGGTTACATTTAGGGTTGATTTAGTGTTAGCTTTATGGCTTTGTCCAATGTAAGTGTTAGGGTTAGGGTAGGGGTAAGATTTAGATCTAGGATTATTTTTAATGTCAGGGTCAGGGTTAGAGTTTGGGTTCAATTAGGCATTAGGGTTAGGCTCAAATTAGCATCAGGTTAAGGGTTAGGGTAATTACAGGGTTAGATTTAGGTTTCACAATTGATTTAGTGTAATTGACAGGGTTAGGGAGAGGCCTAGGGTTAGCATAATCGTTAGGATTATCATTAGGGTTATCTATAGTGTTACACCTAAGGTTAGGGCTAGGGTCATGTATAGGATTAGGGCTAGTGTTTGGGTTAGTGTTAGATTTAATTTTATAGTTAAAGCTAGGTTTAGGACTCAGATTAAGGCTAGGTTTGGGGTTAGTTTAGGGCCAGGGTTAAGGCTACAGCTAATATATGAAGTAGAGTTATGTTTAGAGATAGTTATATAGTTAGGGATAGGTCTAGTGTTAGGGTTAGGTTTACAGTTATGATGATGTTTAGAGCCAAGGTTAGTATTGGGTCAGAGTCAGGGTCAGGGTTAGTTTTCAGGTCAGGGTTAGGACTAGAATTAGGGAGAGCTTTAGGGCTAGGTGTAGGCTTAGGGTTTGGTTTAGTTTAAGGTTTAGGGTTAGGGCTATGACTCGGTTTTGTTTTAGGGCTAGAAATAGGTTTAGGGTTAGTTTTAAGATTAGCGTTAGGTTTAGGGTTAGTGTTATTGTGAGGTTTAGGCTTAGAGTTAGGATTAGATTTAGAGTTAGGTTTAGATCTAGAGTTTGAGCTAGGGTTAAGGATAGAGGTAGTGTTAGAACTAAGTTGAGGGCTAGGTTTAGGGTGATGACAAGGTATAAGTTTAGGGCTAGGATTAGGGATAGATCTAAATTAGGAATGGGATTAGGGCTAGGTTTAGGATTACTGGTTAGGCCTAGATTTAGAGCTAGGTTTAGTGTTAAAGTTATAATTAGGATTAGTTTAGGGTAAGGTATGGGATTATAGCTAGTTTTAGGGCTTGGGAAAGTGATAGGTTTAGGGATAGGGTTAAGGTTGTAATTAAAGTGAGGTTTTTGGCTAGGCTGTGGGCTAAGATTTGTGTTATGATTAGGGCTAGAATTAGAGCTAGGGCTAATGTCAGGTCTAGGTTTATGTTAGGGATAGTTTTAGGGTTAGGTTTATGGCTAGGTCTATTGTTTGTAAGGATTAGGTTTATTTTTAGAGTCTGGTTTAGAGCTAGGGGTATTATTAGGGTCAGGGTCAGGGTAAAGGTTTGGGTTAGGTTCAGGTTTAGTGTTAGTGATTGAATAAGCATTAGTTTTAGGAATAGGGTAATGATAGTGTTAGGATTAGGGTTCAGGTAAAGTGTTGGTTAATGGATAAGTTTAATGTTAGGGATAGGATTAGGGTTTTAATAGGGTTAGCAAAAGAGTTAGGGTTACCGTTAGGGTAATGGATAGGGTTAGAGCAAGGGTTAGGGCTAGGATTATGGTTAGGATTAGTTCTAATTTTAGACTTAGGGATAGGGTTAGGGCTATGGTTATGGTTAGGGTTAGTTTTAGGGTTAAAGCT